>NC_056566.1:1140252-1151395 GCF_013358625.1 Macadamia integrifolia
ATTCATATTCTAGAAGCTATATGTCTTAGAACAATGTTAAGAGTAAATAATGATGATTGAGTAGTACTGTAAGGTTAAACGTTCAAAATAGTACTCGGAAAGGCATTTGTTAGTTGTTACGATGTAGACGTTTAACATATGATGTTCAAATCTTTAGATGTCACTCCAGCCAAGTGGATTAGGTTTATGTATCAGCACAATCTTGATCGTCTCTCTGGTCCATAGATTTGGAATTTATTTTCTTTCACTTCATTTAATAGATTCTAAATTTACGAATCAATAACATATGAAAACAATCTCATACATGAACCTGATATGACTTTTCACTCTAGATCTTTACAAGGAATTTGAAGCAAAATGCTAAAATGCACCATCGCATTTTAACTTGCTTTGACGCATGCCAACATGCACCAATGCAAGATGCTAATATGCACCAGTGCATGTGGCAACTCATCAACATATGCTAACGTGTGCTGATGCATGGTGCTAAAATGTTCGGAAGCATGTTGTGCTAACATGTGCCGATGCATACTGACATGTGAGATAGGATCCCTGCTAGTACGATCACTTGGTTGCATGAGTCTGCATCCAACACCTGTTCCACTTTTTGCCATTATAAGGATAAAGAGTGATATATTTGAGAACAGAAAGGACAGGTGTTGGACGTTGACTTATATGACCAAGTGATTCTACGAGTAGTTGATCCGTTTTCCTGACATACACCGTTGCAAGAACCAAAATATTTTGCTATAAATACCCCTTTCCATTTGAAAATGGCTAGAATTTTCCTAAAGATGAAAGTGCCCTTGGGCTTGGAATTTCGCCAGAGATTCAAAGTTAGCGTCAAAACTCTTCAGAATTGAGTTTGTAGTTAGCACCGTGTTTTGGAGCAAAAGATGTAATTTTTCTTTCTATTCCTATTTTATAAAATTATTTATTGATTTTTTAAAATTAGATAAATATTTCATAAAATATTTTTTCTCAGTTTTTCAAAAATACCCTTTTACATCGTAATTATGCTGGGAATTCTGTGAATAATATAGAATATTGCATTTTATGTCGTTATAATGCTTGGATTTCCATAACTACAATTGAATATTATATTTCACATCGTTGTAATATCAAAATTTTTGGGAATAATAGTAAAATGTTTCTATTGGACGTGGGTACTTCCTGCTGTGCCTTAACAATGGGACACATCATCCTAAGTGTTCTGTGTTCAGTAGATTCCCGCAGTACATCCTAGCGCCAAAAATGGATTTTTTTTTTTAGGAGTTCAATGGATTCCCTATTAGTTGCATTAGATTCCCATGACCTAGATCGGTGGTTTTGGGTTTCAAACCTCCCATATTCTAGCAAATTGCCAATCCATGGTCCTAAAAAATTGAATCTTTCTGTGGGCGTGCAATTGATGCGCAATCAGTGACATTAGACTCCCTATGACTTAAATTGGTAGTTTTGACATTTAGAACTTCTAAATTCTTGTTACATTTCATTGGTTAATTTAGATCCCCAAATGGAATATTTTTCTATGAGATTCCGATTGTCACCTAATTAGTTGCATTGGATTCTTCTTGATCTATATACGTGATTTTGACCATAGGTTTTTTTGGATAAAGATTTTGAATGGACATACATGAGATGCATAATATTACATGAGAGGATACTTGATGTAGAGAAGATCTCAAAGGGATTACTAGATTGTATGAATCGATAATGTTGATTTTCCAATCCAACTTTTAGGGATCATAACTTTTGACTTAGGTGGAGTCACGGGAGTTGTAACCTCAACTTTGGCAGCCAATGCTCTATAAATAGTCGTCATTGGATCATTGGATAAATAAAAAAAATACATTCATAAAGCATTTTATATAATCATAGAATACATTCATACTCTTTAAGAAAACTATCTGCATGATATAATTGCATAGGCAAACAAGTGCATAAATACATAATATAATTCTAATAAAAAAAATAGTGCATAAATACATGAGTGGATCATGTCTTCTTTTTTTTTTTATTATCATGTCACATTCCAATTACATGTTAATCAGTTAACTTGGAAATTCCAGCTGATGATCCACCCATCCAAGGGAGTCTACTACCTATACAAGCATACAATAATCCGTTAGGGTTTTATTCCATATAGAAGATCCAACTGAATATTTTCCATTGATAATTACAAATTCCTTCAACACATATTACCAATTCCAAAACTTACATTTTATTTATTAATCTATAACCAAATTTTTACAGTCTATTCATTAATCCCTTAGGTTATGTTTGGTAGCCAAGAGAAAAAAAGAAAAGAAAAGAAAAAAATACAAAAAGAGAAAATTTAAGAAATTCTCTTTGTGCTTGGCATGTCTTCAACCAAGAGAAGATTTTTTTTTTTTTAATTTCAAAATTTACCTAGGAAATGGTGAAATTTTCTTTTCCTATCAAAAACATAATCTTGCCAAAAATACAAGAAAACAAAAGAAAATACAAAAACATTTTTTTTTTCTTTCCTTCTCTTCTAATTAGATTTTTTTTTTTTTTTTTCTCCTTCTTGAATACCAAACATGGCGAAAAATCCTATTTTCTGTCTCATTCCTTTCACGATTCCAAGGTCTAACATTGGTATCGTTTAGTAGAACAGAAACCCAATAGAAATTAGAATCGATTTGTAAGGAAACCCAAGTAGAAATCAGTTACCAACCACTACTACCTAGATTAACCGTATTCTCACATGACTTTGGGAAACTATACTTTTCCCCGATATGGGATTATTCCACCAACTTAATTGTCATCTCAACTACAATCCCAATCTACATCCCATGATGAACTGCCCTTTTTAACCACTTTATAGATTGCTGAACCCATATCCACTGACCTACCCAACTCCATTATATAATCCTCTCTTCCACCTTCTAATCTTGTCTTCACACCGGCGTTGTTGATCTCTCTCTCTCTCTCTCTCTCTCTCTCTCTCTCTCTCTCTCTCTCTCTCTCTCTCTAAGTATTTTACCAAAAGAAAAAGTATGCACTTAAGTTTGGTTGCGCCACCCTTATGATGCTTTCGGTGTATTTCCATTGGCTCTGTGCTGGTAAAATACCTACACTCTTGGACATAAAACTATAATTCTCCCAAATAAGAAATTTGTTCGATTCAATTCTTGACTTTTCAGATTGATTCAATTCAATTTCATTGATCTGGGTGAGGATTTGACAGCCCATACCTAGTGAACTGGGCAAATTAAAGAACCAATCTTTTATCTTGGCCGAGATCAAATTCAACATAAATGATTTGTTGCCACAAATCACAAATAACTTGAGAGTAATTTGTGATTTGTGATTTATTATAAATAGAAATAAGTGCTATAAATTATACCAAACACTTGTAAAAATAGAAATAAGTCAAATAAATACAAATAGAAATCAAACCACAGAGAGCCTTAGTATTTTCTATTTCATATAATTTATTCCTTTTCAACCTCGATACCTAGATCAGATGCTCTCTATTATACATGTTAGTATACAACTTAGGAACTGCCCAAATAGAGGGAGACCGATCCTAGATATATCCAAGCTAGAGGCGCCTTTCCTCTATAAGTAGATATATGAATTTGACTGTTAGATATAATTTGAATCTTCTCTTGCTCTCATAGTCACTCCATATCCTCTCCTCTCCCTGAGATTACTTCATATTGCTTTTCCCCTTGATTTTGGATGTCTTTGTCTTGAATTTGTTGAGCACAAATCATATATCGAGTTGTATCACGGCCCAATGATTGAGTGCATCAACAATTGGTAGGGTCTAAAGGGACTTTCGGATTAATTAGAGGTTGATTTGCAAGAACCCGCTACTGCACCATAGGAGGGCAACTATGTCTTGAAGAAAATAACCGCTGGTACGACTCAGCCCCCATCATCTTTCTCAATATCTTGATTTTTGTGATCGTTGCAAGTAAAAATTTGTGAATACATGCACTTTGGTTGACAAGTTCATCAATTATGAATAGTGACTTTAACTTGGTGAAAAAGCCATTATATAAGTTCTTAAATCTTAATTCTATTTGGTGCATTAGTTACTAAAAAATTTGACTATCTACATGATTCAAGTAATTGATATTAGTATCGATATCGATCTCAGCCAACAGCTATATCGATTGGTCCAAATCAACCCGTATCAGATGGTTTTGGCCCAATTTTTCATTAAAAAGGTTGGCATTTTGGATGGCTTGACCCCTTTTCCGTACCTTCACATCGATACAGTATCATCCAAGAATCAATATCGGCATCTACTGCTTGTATCTGAGTCCATATTATTATGAACCATAAAAATTATTTCCTAGCTAGTAGTAATTGCACTTATGTCAAACTCAAAATTAATAATTAAATAAGAAAATCACATTTTAGAAACCACGATTACTTCAAATTATGCTCTATATGTTTCTTAATATACATAGATATTGGTCGTGGGTCCGTGCCCCGTTGGGAACAGAACTCCATTTCTAAAATAAAAATTTTTCATCACGAGTTGGTTTTAGGTTTTAATTCTTTTCTTAACCAAGGTGTCGGATCAGTTTAAGTGCACCCAACTAATCTTTGAGGAGACTAGCGTAGCAATTCATCGTCACAGTTTCTACTTAAATTACAAATGTACAGAAGGAGAATCGAACCTCGAACCGTACATCTATCCACACAATCCCCAATTCTCCCTTACCAAATATGTGGTTCAGCCTCTTTTGAAAAAAAGTAACGTTTATGCCATCCGTTAGATAGTACACGAATTCAGAAATTAATTAATTATCATGAAATAGATTTTTTCATCTTATGTCCAATCAAACATTACCAGCACATACATTTTTATTAAAGCATAATAATGTAAGATTTTCAATTAGGTGGGCTAGCATAGTCAAAGATTTGTTTCCAAAAATCGATTTAGTGGTGTTGACTAAAGATGGAGTAAGCAGAAAGAATCCAATATTATTGGTAAGTAATCTTTATGGAGATATTGGATTCTATTAGCACACCTTAATGGTATGAAATATTTATTACTATGTGTGGACCTAAGGTATTGTTTCCTTAATCGGTTGGTCCTTACCCTCACCCCTATATATAGTTTTCATTGACCCATTAAGTGATACTAACGACCAAAAGCAAAAGGGAAAGAGGGTAGACCAGACCAACATTGATCGTGTTGTACGAGGAGTATACAAGAAGACATTGAGGAGTTCTTATTCTTCAACCATGGATTCAGGTATGCCCATGGTTTTAAGTATTGATGCGTATCGTGTCATATCGGCCGATATGTATCCATATCGGCCGATATGTATCCATATCGGTAGGCATCGGCACAATACATACCGATACGCTATGGAAAATTTTAGGCCCTCTTTTGTGTATCGGCGTATCGTACATATCGTATCGTGTTGTACCGTATCGGTACTGATACGTACGATACTCTGCGATACAAACTTTTGAAAATCTGAAAATTCCTGAGAGTATCGGTATGTATTGGTACGTATCGAATGTATCGTGCAGTATCGAGCCGTATCGATACGATACGGCTACTTAAGTGTGAATATGCCTTTTGTTGTTTGAAACAAACACTTCACACTCTCACCAACAGTTTTCTATATTTTGCTTCTTTCTTCCCCTTTGATTCACTCACCTTTTTAGAGACTCAAATGGTAGATTGAAAGAAACATTGTGGAAGTGAATGGTTCAAAGAAGGAGAAAAGCATAGTCCAAGAAGAACCTTGAAGGCTTGAACTTGAAAGTTGAAACATTTGAATAGTAAGTTCTTGAATTTTTACTCACTTTTTTCAACTTTAACCTTAGATTTTCAAGTTTTTTTTTATAAATCTAAGGTTCATCATACTTAGAATCACATTTTGTGTATCATTATTACATGAAATCATTGGATTTATCAGGATTTACAAACTTTTTTCAAGAGAAAATGAGGGTTTCAATTTTTTTAGATCTACTCATGCTCAATGGTTAAAAATGTTTAGATTTTTTATATGTTATGTAAAAACAAGTGTTCTACAACTTCCATGGAAATTTTTGATTTTTCTAAAAAAAAAAATATTTTTTTTTATTTTTTATTCCAAAATTAATTTTTTTAAAAAATCCCCATTTTTTTTTTTTTTTAGAAAATTTAGTTCATTCAACTCTTAAAAACAATGTCATAATTTATAATTACTAAATACATGATTTCAAATGAAACCCACATTTTTTCCCCAAAAAAGTGAGGGTTTCAATTTTTTTTTTTATTTCTTAGATCTACTCAAATATATTGGTCCACACTTTGTTGATTTTTTATATGTTCTTTAAAAACATTTAATCTACAACTTCTATAAAAAAAATTTAATTTTTCTAAATAGTTTGAATTTTTTATTTCAAAAATTAATTAAAAAATAAGAAAAATACTAAAAAAAGTACAATTTCTGTACTACTCCTGAGCAGTATAGAAGATTCTACAATGAATGAATGGGAGACCCACTACCATAAATATTTCGACTGGGGTAAATATTGTGCCTATATTCGACAAGTGCAGAATATCATCGTAGTTGCTCCTATTGAAGAAGAAGGTCCTAGCCAAGGATTTGAACCGCCACGACACTCTTCACGGTACTCAGCACAGTGGCAATGGCAATGAGGAAAGAAAAAGCTGTAAGAAACTCAAACCTCATCATTTTGAACATTTTCAACTCAATATATTTGTCTATCAATACAATACCCTCTACTTAAGTATTTATGCATTCTACATGTTATATATAGCTTTTTTTAACTATTTTTTATGCAAAAGTGTATAAAAATGTGTTCCCTATCCATTTATGTGCGTATCTTTAACGTATCTTAGCGTATCTCCGATACGATACGATACCCTTCAATACGTATCTTAATTTTGACCGACCGATACGGCGACCGATATCGATACTTTAATCCTTGGGTATGCCAAAAAGTTTTTTTGTAGTGTCTGTCGTGTATACTTATCGATCTTCATGAATCGTTCCATATTTATTTTCTATCAATGGTATCAGAGCATTGTTCATGAAAAATCGATCGGCTGTACCACCAGTAATAAAAATCAATTTTTTCTCCTTGAGTCATTTTGTTTTGAAGAAACGAGAAAAATAATCTATTATATATTATTATTAAAGGACAAAACTTACAAAGTTAAATTAAAAAAATGACAAAAAAGGGTTAGTACGGTTTTGGTTGTTTTTTGTAAAAAAATAAAAATAAAAATTCCCTTGATTTGTCTTTGGAGAACCGTACAAACTTAAAAAAAAAAAGTTGCTTTTTGAAAAAAGAAAAAAAAAGTGACAAAAAGGTAAGTATGGTTTGGTTGCCTTTAAAAAAAAATTACTTTTTATAGATTGTTTCTCTTTTGAGAAACCGTGTTTTTCTTTTGAGAAATCATACAAAAGAATATATTTTTTATTAAATAAAAAAAATAAAATAAAATAAAAAGGTATCATGAGTTTTAATTGGTTGACTCATAATAGAACCATAAAGCATAATTATATACAGATTTACTTTTTGTGACATTTGGTTTAGTCACTAGCACCTTAAATATATTATTTTATTGTTATTTCATATTAATTCTTATGTTATTTGATTCAGTCACTATAGGGAATTATTATGCAACCCATGATGTTGTTCTGATCTGTCATAATAGGAATACTTATGATTTTATATATTAAAATTTTATGTGTTTTTGTTTTTCATATTATTATTTAGCAATTCTTTGATGAAAAATTATTAAAAATATAATGGGCATACAGTTATAATCCAGGTCTATAGAGTTTTCGTAATTTTAGAGATTAGACTTCCACTTAGTGAGCTAATTCCTAAAGATGCGGAATCACTATAGACCATCCAGATGGATTGCAGTCAAGAAAGCCATATGGCGAACGATGTGCTTTTGCCAACACAGGTGAGTCTTCGTTTTATCGGTTTTGCTTGATGGTGTGAGGGTGACATTTTGAGCTTCACTATTTTGGAGGTTCTTGTCTTGCCACCATAGGTGACGGAATCTACAATATGGTGTTGTTTTTTTTGGCGTCTCGCCTTACATGTGAAAGATTTTACTACTTGTTGGGCGATCTTGCCACCACAGGTGTGACCCCAATGATGCTGGATCTTTTTCCAGTTTATGTTTTTCATACAATTGTTAAAATTGGTATTGGGATAAATCTGATTAATAAGCCCTAATTTTTCAGTTTTCATTATATTATTGGGATGTTGATATGCTTTTGGTTATTGCATATTGAATGTTTTGGTAAAATTTTGGTAATTATTATTGCCAGCTATAACTTCCCAATTATCTTCCATCAAAGTCCTGAATGGTTCCAATTTTGAGGAGTGGATAGACTCTCTTACTGTGTCTCTTGCAATCATGAGACTCGATTATGCCCTGAGAACTGATAAACCACTCGAGCCCACAACTGAGAGTGATGCTACTACAAAAGCACTTTATGAAAAGTGGGAGGAGTCCAACAGATTGTGCCTGATTGTTATGAAGCATACTAGGGACAAGACCATTAAGAAAAGTGTGCCTTCGAAAGAAAATGCTAAGGATTTTCTTGTAGCTGTTAATACAAAGTTTACCAAATTTGATAAGGCTGAGAAGAGAACATATTTAGAGTGGTTCTCATCCACTCGATATGATGGCACAAGTGGAGTACGTGATCACATTATGAAAATGACTAATTATGCTGCCACGTTGGGCGAGATGGAAGTGAAGATATTTGATTCTTTCCTTGTGTGGCAAATTATGCAATCACTTCCATCATCGTTTGATACTCTTAAGACCTCCTATAATGCATAAAAATTGGAGTGAAATCTTGAGGATATGACTTCCATATTGGTACAGGAAGAGAAAAGAACGAAGAAGGAAAAATTTAATTCTGCTTATTTTGTTTCCAATAATGGGGGTAAGAAGAAATTCAAGAAAAATTAGAAAGGCAACAAGCAAGAAAAATCAGGAAAAATAGAACAGAAAACCAATCAGAATCTGAAACCAAAGACTAAGGCTTTTAAGGGAAAGTGTTTCTTCTGTAAAAATGATGGACATATGAAGACAGATTGCTATGGCTATAAGAAATGGCTTGAAAAGAAATGTACAACTTTAGCTCTAGTGTGTCTTGAATCCAATCTTGTAGATGCTTTCCCTGATTCGTGGTGGATTGATACTGGAGCAACTATTCACATCACTAATTGTTTGCAGGAATTAAGAAGCAGGAGGAAACCAAGTGATGGAGAGATGACGATCTACCTAGGAAATGGAGAGAAAACCAAAGTTGAATTTATAGGAGTAGTTAGATTACTTTTATCCACTGGTTTTGTTTTGAATTTGAATGATGTGGTTTATGTACCGTCGTTTAGACGAAAACTTATTTCGGTATCTAAACTTGACAGTTGTGGTTACACTTTTAATATTGGCAATGGAAAACTTACTCTCTATTCTGGTTCTCTTATGGTTGGATCTGCCTTGTTATGTGATGGTCTTTATAAATTTGATTTGGATATTAGTTCTTCCAAATATGCCAACACTTCTTCTGTTATAAATTATGTGGTTACAAATCCTAAACGTGTTAGATTTGATGAAAATTCTTCTATGTTGTGGCATAAACGTTTAGGACATATTTCTAAACAGAGGATAGAACTATTGATTAAGGATGGTACACTTCCTCAATTGGATTTTTCAGATTTTGGAATTTGTATTGATTGCATTAAGGAGAAACACACTAGAGTTAAAAAGAAAGGTGCAACCAGGAAGGATGAAGTATTGGAGCTGATTCATATTGATATTTGTGGTTCATTCACTCCTACTACCATGGGTGGATACATATATTTTATTACTTTTATAGATGATTTTTCCCATTTTGGTTTTATTTACCTTATTCAAGAAAAATCTGAATCCTTAGATGCTTTCAAAGTTTTTAAAGTAGAGGTAGAACTTAAAAGGGAAAAGAAGATAAAAAGTGTGAGATCTGATCGAGGTGGAGAGTTTTATGGTAGATATGATGAAACTGGGCGTAACCCTGGACCATTTGCTAGATTCTTATAAGAATGTGGTATTGACGCTCAGTACACTATGCCTGGTTCACCTGAGCAGAATGGGGTGGCTGAAAGGAGAAACCATACCCTTATGGATATGGTGAGAAGCATGATAAGTAATTCAACTTTACCTGATTTCTTATGGGGTGATGCTTTAAAAACAACAGTATATATTTTGAATAAAGTGCCTAGCAAGTATGTTCCCAGAACTCCCTGTGAATTATGGACTGGGAAGAAGCCAAATTTATCTCATTTTCATATATGAGGATGTACTGCAGATGTGAGACCTTACAATCCTCAGATGAAGAAGCTTGATCCAAGGACCGTTAGTGATCATTTTTTCGGTTATTCTGAAAGATCAAGAGGATGTAGATTCTATTGTCCTACACATTCTACTAGAGTAGTGGAATCAAATCGGGCAGTTTTCTTTGAGGATGATTTAGATTTTCAGTCTGCTCAACCATGTAACTTTATTTTTGAGGAGGAACGTGTTCTTGTACCTATGCCTGTGACACTGCCGTCTACTGTATTACAGCCTCACATTGAGCAAGAGAATGTCCCCACTCACGAACCTGTGCAACCTATAGTGGTTGAGCCTGCACCCCCTGTTGTTGATGAGATTCAGGACCATATTGTTGCTGATGTTCCCTTGAGGAAATCAGAGAGAACTCGTAGGCCTGCCATATCTGATGACTATATTGTTTATTTACAAGAACATGAGTTTGATATTACTTTGGATTCAGATCCAATCAATTTTGACCAGGCTGCCAATGATCCCAATTCATCAATGTGGGTGTTTGCCATGCAAGATGAATTGAATTCTATGTTTGTTAATGATGTTTGAAATTTGGTTGAATTACCAAAAGGATGCAGACCGATTGGTTGTAAATGGATTTTCAAGACCAAACGAAACTCTAAAGGTGAAATTGAGCGTTACAATGCCAGACTTGTAGCAAAAGGATTCAGCCAGAGAGAGGGCATAGATTACAAGGAAACATTCTCACCAGTCTCGACAAAAGATTCTTTCAGAATCATCATGGCTTTAATAGCACATTTTGATTTGGAACTTCATCAGATGGATGTC
>NC_056566.1:1151415-1162480 GCF_013358625.1 Macadamia integrifolia
AAAAAAAAAAAATGCTACAAAGTGATGAGTTATACTTTATAATATGTTATGTATTGGGTTTTATAAAGTGAAAATGTGAGCAGTGTGTGCATGGAATATTATAATATATTATATTATAACCTATGTTACAATGTGTATATATTATAATAATATGTACAATTAATGATGTAAAAAGAGTGTGTATATATATATATTACACATATTATATAATCAGGGCCTTAGGGTTAAAAGTCAGGGTCGGATTGGACCGACCCGACCCTGACCCAGGGTTGGGGTTTTTCAACCCTAACTCGCCCTCAGGGTCAAAAAACTTGGCCCAAACCCTGTTCGGGTTCAGGGCTGGTTAGGGCAGGTTTGGGTTATCAGGGCCAAACTTTCACCGTTATTGAAACCTATCAACACCTTCCTCTGAGCTTCTAAGATACTTACCTCTATCCCCCTAAACGTGAGTTATCACTGTTAAGTGATGGCATAAGCCTAACACTAATATTTTAATATCCATATTGCCCTTATATATTATGAGATTCCTAAAACACTATTCCCTTATGTTTTTGGGTTTCTGAAGTAAGAGATTGAAACCTTTCCTCAATCGATTGATGTGAACGAGAGGAGGATTTGGAGACAGAAATGTCTGTTGCTGCCTCAGTTGCCACTGCTTGGGTCAATTGCCGTTGCTTCACTCAGGTTGCCGCCCGCAGTTCTCTCCTAATCCCTAAATTCGATCAAATAGGCTACTTCTGGGGATTTAGAGATGATAAGGGTTTTATTGAATTTTAATATATTAGATTTGGGGTTTCATATATGATAAGGGTAAGTTTCTCTTATTATTTCACCATCTAACATTGTTAGGGAATAATAGAATGGAAGTAAGTATCTTGAAAGCTCGGAGGAGGGTGCTGAGAGATTTCAAAGTAGAGAGAAAGTTATTGATAGTAAGGCAAAGTACAGAAGAGAGGAGTGTAATAAATTCCATTAAAGACGTACCTGGACCTCTGTGGTGATGACAGATACCATATTTGATTTCGTCCAACAGCAACTCAAGCACTAGGTATCTTGAACCTCAAATCCCTAATTAAACCACAACCAAATATATCAGAAACAAATAAATAAACTAAATGAAGAAATTTACCAAGAAAAAAAAAACAGCAAAATCAAGTAATCAACAAAGGAGCTGGGAAGAGATGTACAGACTTCTATGGAAGCTAAATTGTTGTGGAGATGCTCATCTATGTCAGCGGTAGTAGTGGTCACCACCAGAGTTGTATGATTTCTCCATCCCTTTCATCAAATGGGAGATAATGGAATTTGAATTTGAGATTTCCGATGGAGGAGTTAAGTGTCTAAAATAATAGTCGTATATAAAATAGAATGAGAAAAAGAATGAACTCTGTTACATCAGAATTGCTTAGAGAATCAATTAACATACTTTGCTTACCTTTCAAGTATGAGATGTGTTGTGTCCTGTCTGCTTCTTTTTACTCCATTGCCTGTTGTTGTGGAAAATGCTCTTCATTTGATCTTTTCACCATCAATAACGATACTTGGGATGTGGGATATCTTGTTCCAATCTTCTCCTTTCTCCTTTTGGCAACGCCGTTTCAAGGAAGGACACCTCATGATCGTCAACTCTTGGAGTGCAGTGAGATATTGCAACTTCTCAGGCATTGACTTGATCTTAGAACCGGTTCGAATATCCAGAACCTCAAGTAATGTGAGTTTCCTTAAGCCTTCAGGCAATGACGAGTAAGGTGATTGTCTCATACGCAACAACTTGAGATTCGGGAAAAACGTGTGGTTGTGTGGTACTAATGACTTCGAAAATGAACCTGTGTTCATTTTTAAAATCATCTCCTCAACATGTGGAAAAAGATGGGAGGATGGAGATGATGGCATACAAATCAACTTTGGACAATCCCATATGAACAATTTCTTCAAGGATGTAGCCTGGCTAAGGTGTGGTGGAAACAACCTTAAATTGGGCAATACTGCAAGAATAAGATACTGGAGACACGGCATGAACTCTTTCCCTTCATTTTCTTGTAGTCTCACATCCCACTCCTGTAAATTTTGCATCCAGCCCAACTAAATTACTTTCAACTTTGGGAATAGTATGTCAACCCTACTGTCACTTCCTGTAGCATCATCAATTCCAAAAAACTCAACACCCATAAATTTCACCTTATCCATTCCAACAATTACAAGGGTTTCAAGGGATGTTAGTTTCCCTAGAATCACAGGCAATTTCTGTAGAAACGCAACCCTAAAACGATGCAGAAGATAATGGAAAACAAAAAACAAACAATGCACACGGATTTTACGAGGTTCGGCAAGGTTGCCTACATCCCCGGTGAGATGAGATCCTGCTTCACTATCAATGGAGAATAGGGTTACAGCGCTCGTCCTCACACCTCTCAGTATTGCTTGCATTACAGAAAAAGAAACCTTCGCTACAAATATATAGCAAAAAAACCCTAATCCGGATTAAACTACAATTGCCACCCTAATCCGGATTAAGCTACAATTGCCACCTTAATCTGGATTAAACTACAATTGCCCTCAAATAAAAAAATTCGAGCGGGGGGGCTGCGCCTCCCTACACCCCCTGCTATGCAGGGGGCCTCCTGCCACCTTTGCAACCCCCACGGCCCACTAACCGACTAGCGGGACCGCCGTCCTGGCTGTCTAGGTGCTGCACCAGTATTCTCTGGACTAAATTACGACAGAATACAAGACATCATACACCAACAATTTCTTACAGTTTCTGCAATTAGTGAGTTCCAAGAAAATCAGATCATAGAAAATCATGAAGTTTGCATGATTACCCATCCAATTAGGGAACCCTCCACCAAGATAGTCCCTAATTATTAGTTTCTCAAGATTTGGATGTGGTTGGAGACTTTCCAGCACATCTTCCATCTTCCTTAACGACATTTCTCTTCCAACAACTTCATCTTCTTCAAGGTCTGGATCTGATTGGACACTTTCCAACACATCTTCCATCTCCCTCAAAGACATATCTCCTGACATATCTCCTGCAGAAACTTCTTCTCCTCCTCCATGTCCTGCTTCATAATCTGCTTCTTCATCAATGTCTACTAGTGAAACACCCGTATACTGATTACAATAGAGATACAGTGCCCTAAGGTGTTTCTTATGCTCCAAGCATGCCATCTTAGCCTCATTTCGATTTTCAACTCTCCCCACACCTATTATGCGTAGAGAACCTTTGAGAAAGTTAAGGTCTTTTAGTTCTCCAATCTTACATTCTCCTTTCTCCACCCCACCAATAATGAAGTCTGACAAACTATATAGTTTGCTTAATCTCCCAATCCCTTCTGGTAGGTAGCTTAATCGGAGACATTCTGTCAGATCAAGATCTTTCAAATTGACCAATCTCCCAATACCTTTAGGTAGTTTGGAAAGATATCTGCATCTGTAAAGGGTTAATATATGCAAATTGGGCAGATTTTCCACTGTTTTAGGTAGTTCTTTAAACCTTCCCTTGGACAAGCTAAGGCACCTTAGATGTATCAACTTTCCTATCTCATTTGGAAGCTCTTCAAGATATGTCTCATCCAAATTTAGTGTCCTTAAACACGTTAAGTGACAAAATAAATCAGAAGAAACTGTAGGAATATGTCCTCCATATATTTTAAGAGTGCGAAGACCCTTTGCCTTGTAAATAACAGATGGAATTGTACTTGTCCCTTTTATTAATAGAGATAAATGACGTGGTCGACTAAAACTGAATTTCAAAGCATTAGTATCTTTCGTCGTCAAAGCAAAGAATTCTTTCTCTACAAGGGAGTTTGCAAAATCATGGACAAGATCATGCATTTGGTAATATTCAGCTCTACCTTTTGAATATCTAATGTGTTTTTGAAAAAATGAACGCATGACCAAATTATTGAAGTACTCTTCACCAACCATAGCTAAATCTTCACTGCTTTCTCCCAAACTGTCACTAAGAAATCCTTGTGCAATCCATTCTCTGATTGTAGGTAATTTTTCAAATAAACAATCTTTGGAGATGATTGAACAATGTGCAAAGCATTGTTTCAAATGAGAGGGCAAATTGTTATAGCTTAGTAACAGAGCAGACAAGACTGTTTTTTCAATGCTTGATACAACCCTCCATACATCACTTTCCAACACATATTGCCAATCTTGTTTTGACTTTTTGAAGGACAAAAGACTCCCTAAAATCTTTGCAGAAAGTGGCAAACCACTACACTTCTTTGTGAGTTCCAAGCTAATTTCTTTCAACTTTTCACGCTCTTCGTCTTGCCTTCCAACAAAAGCATAGTGTCTCAATAAAGACCAACAAGCTTCATCAGACAATTTTCCTAATTCATGGATATATGTTGTACGCATCATGTAAGCAACATTTTCATTGCATGTTGTGACAATAATTCTACTTTTGTGAGAACCACGATTGAGAGAAAGCCTCAATGGATCCCACTTCATAGGATCCTCATTCCAGACATCGTCTAGCACGAGTAGAAAATTCTTCCCAACAACAGAACTAGTCAATTTACGATGTACATCTTCCCATGTAATACTGTCACTTTGGGGGACAATATTACCACCAATTTCATTAATAATATTGATGGCAACCTTCACTTTATCAAAAGTTTTGGACACATGTATCCACATTCTCTTACTGAAATGGTTCTTCACACTATCATCATGGAATGCAAGATGGGCAAGTGTTGTTTTGCCCAAACTGGGAATGCCCACAATGGAGATTATGAGAACTTGATCAGAAACCATTTCTTGTTGACTGCACTCGTTTAGCAACTTGCTCAATATGAGAATTTTATCCTCATCACGACCAAATACTTCCGAGACATCAACGAGGGAGCTACTTTCTAGACTCCTCCTGCTTGGCTCATCATATTTGATGATTTCATTTCTAGAAGTAGTAGTTTCAATAAAATGAAATTTATCTCGCAAACTTGCAATTTCATCTACCCTTTCATTTATCTCCTTTATCCTATGACTAATGTCACGATGCAAGCCAATTTTCTTGAAACTAAAGCAGCAAGAAGGAAATAGGTTTCTGGGTGGGTGTTAAGTCTGTCTCAAATTCTTGACCCGTTTTGAAGATTGACCCGATCCGATATATTTTGGTGGCGACCTGAATGGGAATTTTTCTGAGATCTGTGATGGAAGCAGAGGGGTTGGGCATGGGGGTGCGGGGGCAGTATGGTTCGACCGGATCGACCGCGACCCGATGGGTCGACCCACGTTTTTAGGATATATATAATGTACTGTTGCTTGTTGAGAAAGTCATTGTATTCTAGGGTTTTCACGAAGCTAGGGTTTCAGGGCGAGTTCTTCTTCACCGCTGCTAGGGTGTAATCTCTCTTCTGCATAGTGAATCATCTTCTTCTTCGCCCGAGGAGGTAGCACACCACCCTGGTGTGTGAACCTCGTTAAATCTCTATGTCGTACGGATCTATTGTCTCCCTTTATTCGTGTTTCTTGGTGTTTGATCTAACAGTGGGCATACCTTCTTAGTAAGGCTGATCATGCAAGCATCGTCATCATCAGCTCCCAATATTTGTGATTTGAGAATTTCAGTCTTCAACTCATCCAACACATCATCAATGTCATAAGCTACGTCTTTCAGCTTTTGTAACCATACCCGCACTGAATCATCCTCACTTGCTTCTCTTCAGCATCCTCAAGCACAGTCCGGAATTTCGTAAGAGATTCCTAGAACTTGTTGATATCCTTTTCCACACCAATGACCAGCGGAACCTTTTGCTGGATCTCGTTTTCGACAATCACAGCCAATTGCTGGATGACGATGGAAACCAAAGCATCAACCATTGTTGGTAATGATCAAATAGCAAAAGTGATGAATCTTCAATGGAGACACACAGGGATTTGGGTTAGAAGATTGAGGTCATGAGTGATGCTTTCGGCCTCTCCATTCATGTTAAAAAGAGAGCATTTGATCCCTTGCTTCAAGAAAGAAACCCAAGTATCTCTTGCAAAAATTAAAAAATATATGTCTTGCTCCTCATCCATGATAAAGTATGTATTGATCTCTTGCTTCTCGTTCATTTTAAAATAAGTATTGCTCTCTTGCTTTCCATTCAAGTTTAAGTTAAATATTGATCTCTTGCTTCAAGAAAACTTATTCGAAGTAAATGTGTGGTACCCTAAAAATTACATTTGCAAGAATAGCTGTTTGCGACTTAATCAAATTCCCAATTAAATAAAACATCGAAAGTCCGCAATGTTGGTAAAAAAATCAAATCTATTTCTCACCCTGTGTGTGCAAAACAATAATAATACACGGATAAATGATAAATCAATCAAGCTAAACCATATTAGGAGACTAATTTTTAAAGTGGAAAATCATTCCAATGAAAAGGGTAAAACCCACGGGATTTAATACAGATCAAAGTTTCACTATGCAATAATGAGATTATAAAGTTCTCTCTGTAGGTCCATTAGAAGCTACCAATAAGTATCAAGAGTAACACCTTACTTTTGGATAACAAAATATCCCACCAAATAATAAAGTGGAATCACATGAACAATAACACTCTCACTTCAACTGACAATAACAAATGCAAGAAGATCTGTCACCTTTCCTGCATCCCTGGACACGAACACGGAGAACGCTGCCATGCTACTACACCATCACAATACATTTTGTATACGAAAACCAAGGCAACCAAGCGATCGTGCATATGGGCATCAACATGAATGAGATTTTTTATTTCACAAAGGGTGGAGCGATGATTTCTCACCCCTATGTCTGAGCATAAGGGCCATGCAACCAAGCAACTTTTTTTTTTTTAATATAATTTATTATTTTACTTCTTTTATTAAAATATATGGTTTTTTTGGTAAAATAAATATTTAACGATACCATACTACTATCTCCACTAGTGTCATAATACTATTAGTAATAATAATAATAAATTTTCCAGGGGTCCCTCGTAAATTTCTAGTCTCATCATTATTGGCCAATGAGGGCTTTCAAACATAATATTTTAACCTAGAACTCTGATTGATCTGATTTCAATGTCATCGAATCCCCCTTTCAAAATTAGGTAGTTTAAACCCAATTTCAATTTTCCATGGCCGGCATAAAATTATTTGGTCCCCTCATTATTGGCTAATGAGGGCCTTAGCAACGGAATCTTTTTACCTTGAATTCTAATTAACCTAATTTCAATGTTAATCCCCCTTTCAAAATCCTTAGAAACGGAATGATTTCACCTTGAACTCGTTGAACTAATTCCAATGTTATTCCCCCTTTCAAAATAAGGTGCTTTGTACCTAGGATTTTCAATTTTCCATGGTCCCCTCACAATTTCCAAATCCCATTATTGTTGGCTAATAAGGGCCCTTAAATTAAATAGAACATTTTCACTTGAAACTCTAATTGACCTTATTTCAATGTCATCGGATCCCACTTTCAAAATTAGGTTTCTACCTAGGATATTTTCAATTTTTCATGGCCCCTTCATAATTTTTTGGTCCCATCAATGCTGGCAGTGATGGCCCTCAAAACATAATCTTTGCGCTTAGAACCCTTATTGGCGTGATGTCAATGTCATTGGATCCCTCTTTAAAAATTAGATTATGGTTTAGGCCTAAGATTTTCGATTTTCTATGCCCTCTCATAATTTTATGGTCACATCATTGTTGGCCAAGGATGGTCATCGAAATATAATCTTTTCACCTAGAACTCAAATATTTCAATGTCATCCTCCCTTCAAAATTAGTGGTTTAAAACTAAGATTTTTTTTTACCAAAAAAAAACTAAGATTTTCAAATTTCCATGATCCTAAGCCCTTGGTAGATACATTAATTTAAGAAAGGGTTTATGGGTTCACGGTTTAGGGTATAGAGTTTGCGGTTTTGTTTTTAGAGTTTATGCTGATTCTTGTTGATTCCAATTATCTGCCACTATTTTACAATGTAATGTGTGAAAATAAAGGGAAAAAGAACTGTGAAAATAAAGGGAAAAAGAACTATGTCCTACTGGCACAAGAAACGCCCTAGAAACCCGACACATGAAAAGATGACATTGCCCTCCTTGCACTAAGTGCGCTGAAGATGCTAGCGCATGTCCTTTCATGGTCCCGCGTGCTAGTGTTTCCTGCACCATCGGGACAAGATTCTTTCACCCTAAACTTATATTGTGTTTTAATTAGGGATGTCAATTCCCGGCTGGCCCAATGAGCCCAACTATTTAAAGCACGGCCCTCCTAGTCTCATCGGTTGGCCCTTTCCTTCTTTTGTGGGCAAAGAGAAGAGATAAATTCAACAAGACAATTAAGAGGAAATTACACTCCCCTCCCCTGTATGTTTCAGGTATTACACAATCCTCCCCTGTAAAGTTTGTAATTATAAATTCTTCCTTTTTAAGTTATAGAACATATCAACCGTACCTTGACCGTGAGTGAGAAACCATTAAGTGAGGAATCATGTTTTACCAAATTACTTTAAACCCCAAAATACCTTTGATCCAATGGAGATGACCTATTTGCCCTCTACACTTATTGTCATTTTCTTCCATGAGGAAGCCATTAACCGATTGGGACTTAGGGTTTTTGAACTTGGGATTGATTTAAGGATTATAGTGTTCTGCAAATTGGTGTGCCTCTCTAATACTCCCTCAAGCAATTGTTTTGCAGTGGTATTTTTCTGAGGACCGCGGGCTCCTCGAAAACCCTAATCTCCTTATCATTCCCTTCTTCTTCTTCCTCTTCCCTAGACTCGAAGACGGGTCCTCCAACCCCAGAAAACCCTAAGTTCTTGGTCTTGACCTCAACTTCTCCCTGAGCCGAGGCTTCATTCTTGTTGTTGTGGTTGTTGTCAACCTTCCTTTTGTCGTCTAGGTTGAAGAGGGACCAGAGAGTGCTCCAACACCGAACGTCGCAAGACTTGCGTTGAAGCTCAAACACATCGGAGAAGCCCTCACCTTTTCCGCTGGAAAAGGACTTGCTACGACGGAGTTCAGGAAAGAAAGAGGAGGGTTTATTCCAGTGATTGAGTTAATGATCAATCATATTTCCCTCAATAAGTTAATGGTCGTGTTAACAACGAAGCATACCTGGGTAGAAGAACTCTGAAACAAAGAACCTCTCTCTCTCTCTCTCTCTCTCTCTCTCTCTCTCTGCTTCACTTCTCGTTTCGATCAACGCGACCTTCGATCGAAGGCTCAAAGTTTCAAACCTCCTTCTTCTTCTTCCTTCATTGATCAATAGGTAGATCGAAAATGGCATTCACACAAGCATGAGGCACAGAAGCCTATGATGATCTCATTCGAGTGACGGTCGCAAGAGATGAAGCGCTAAGCTTGGGGCTCCAGATTCATAACAAATGGCGTACAATGCACACCCTAAACGTGGTGCATTGAAAGACTCATCGGCCGCCGCTGGGAACGAAGATGGAGTTTTGCAATGGTCTTTTTTTCAGTACCTTTGAAAGACTCGAGTTTTAGACAAATGAGGTGGGGGTAAAAATGACATTTAATACTTAATTCTAACAGCATTAACACCATAGGGTACGATTGTAATTATAAACTTCGCAGGAGAGGGTTGTGTAATACCTAAAACATATAGGGGAGAGGGAAGTGTAATTTCCTCGACAATTAACGATACCATTGATGAGTATATGGCTATTTCTCTCTTCTTTTTTAATTTTTTTTTTCCCCCTTTCTTGCATGCCAACCACATAAATGATGAAACTAACGATGAGAGGATCTATGCTGATCGCCTAGGTCAACTCATAACTACCTGAGCAATCGATATGTGTTCAAGAGGTAATCCAATGATTATGCTTCTATCGACCAAAACAATGGCATCACATCGAAAACCGTTGAATGACCACTTGGAGACATGTTGATCACCCAAGTAGGTAAAACCTGAACGATCAGCCCTCAAGAGAAGATCTCAATCTTAATGAGAGTCGTCTTTGAGGTCTCACTTAAAAATGAATCTTTTGAATAGCCATCAATTTACCAAAAAAGGAATAGCCATCAGTTTAGTTTAACTAGCCATAATAATCAACCATATTTATCCAAAAAAAAATCAATTATGACATCTTCTTTAGTTAGAACTAATAGTTAAGTGAAAAAGAAAAAGGTCGCAGAAAGTAAAATGAAATTTTCAATATTAGAGACTTTGATCTCTCTTGGCTGTCCATTTTTTGATAACGGATATACTCAACACAGAAAAGGATCTTATAAATGAAACTCCTCATTGATGTGCTTGGTTGGAAATTATTTTATTTTAGTTATTTGGATCTCACATAGAAGATGACAAGTGACAAAGTTGGCTGCTAAGCTACCACCTCAGCTTGATTGGTGGCTAACTTATTTTAGTTATTGTTAAACCTAATATTGGGTTAAAAATTAATAAATAAATAAGATAAAAGAATTATAAAAGAATAAATTGTCAAGCCTTTTTAACTTTTTTATTGAAAAGATAAAAGTAATTTTTTTTTTTTTTTATGTTTTCCATTTTAACCATTTCTTGCCATCCAAACATATCCTTAATCCTTAATAATCCAGTCTAAGACTCTAAATTTTGTACAGGTGATTAGAAATTACTGTTTATACACCAAAAAAGAGGAGAGATTAGAAATTATAGGGTGATGAGAGCCCATGAACTAACAAAATCATTCCTCCCAAGGTTTCAATCATTTTGTTATTAGAAGAGATGCAGAAGGAATTGGGCATTCGGGAAACTCGTAATCAAGGAATCTTAGAGAGAGGATTAGAGATTGTAATAGCAACAGGGACAAGAGACAAGAGTAATCGAAATTGCTTCGATTGATTCAGAACTCTCTAATGGAAGCACGATACATTAACCTCGCATTTCACCAAAAACAGCAGAAGAAACATAGAAACCCTCTTCATCTAATCTATATGCTCATCATTTTCATGAGAATCAATCAACCAATCAATCGAGTAGAGTACCCAGAATGTCATCGTCCCTATACAGATGGAACCTGCAAACCAAAACCCAGGAAACCCAAATATTCAAACTACTACTAACATATTAAAATCAGAGCTAGCAGAAGAACA
>NC_056566.1:1162500-1207891 GCF_013358625.1 Macadamia integrifolia
TTTTTTTTTTTTTTTTTTTTTTTTTTTTTTTTTTTTTTTTTTTTTTTTTTTTTTTTGTTTTTTTTTTTTAAATACTGTTTAATTGGACCGAATAATTCGGTTTAATTCGGATTCGGTCTGAATTATTCGCGTTTTATATTTACTTTTGAAAAAGTCACGAATTTTACCGAATTTTATTTTAAATTCGGATTCGGTCAAATTTTTTAATAAAATTCGGAAAAATTCGGTTCGGCCGAATAATTCGCGCACTGGTTAGAACTAAGAGTTAAGTGAAAAAGAAAAAGGTCGAAGAAAGTAAAATGAAATTTTCAATATTAGAGACTTTGAGCTCTCTTGGCTGTCCATTTTTTGATAACGGATATACTCAAGACAGAAAAGGATCTTATAAATGAAACTCCTCATTGATGTGCTTGGTTGGAAATTATTTTATTTTAGTTATTTGGATCTCACATAGAAGATGACAAGTGACACAGTTGGCTGCTAAGCCACCACCTCAGCTTGATTGGTGGCTAACTTATTTTAGTTATTGTTAAACCTAATGTTGGGTTAAAAATTAATAAATAATAAGATAAAAGAATTATAAAAGAATTATAAAAGAATAAATTGTCAAGCCTTTTTAACTTTTTTATTGAAAAGATAAAAGAATTAATTTTTTTTTTTATGTTTTCCTTTTTAACCATTTCTTGCCATCCAAACATATCCTTAATCCTTAATAATCTAGTCTAAGACTCTAAATTTTGTCCAGGTGATTAGAAATTACTGTTTATACACCAAAAAAGAAGGAGAGATTAGAAATTATAGGGTGATGAGACCCCATGAACTAACAAAATCATTTCTCCCAAGGTTTCAATCATTTTGTTATTAGAAGAGATGCAGAAGGAATTGGGAATTCGGGAAACTCGTAATCAAGGAATCTTAGAGAGAGGATTAGAGATTGTAATAGCAACAGGGACAAGAGACAAGAGTAATCGAAATTGCTTCGATTGATTCAGAACTCTCTAATGGAAGCACGATACATTAACCTCGCATTTCACCAAAAACAGCAGAAGAAACATAGAAACCCTCTTCATCTAATCTATATGCTCATCATTTTCATGAGAATCAATCAACCAATCAATCGAGTAGAGTACCCAGAATGTCATCGTCCCTATACAGATGGAACCTGCAAACCAAAACCCAGGTAACCCAAATATTCAAACTACTACTAACATATTAAAATCAAAGCTAGCAGAAGAACACAGAATGAAAATGATCAGAGAAGAGACAATAATGGTAGTGGATTGGAGCTTACTCTTTTTCACCGAGTTTGACTTGGGTGCCACCATAATCGGGCAATAGAACAGTATCCCCCTCTTTTACGGAAACAGGGATGACATTCCCTGTCTTGTCTCGTAATCCTGGTCCTACTGCCACCACTTTCCCCGAATTTAGCTGTATATATCCAAAAGATTCATCAAATGGTAAAATCAAACAGAGCCCATGAGCGAAGTTTCAGATTACGCAAGGTTATGAAAGCAAAGACCAAGTATGAACTCAGATTACCTGGTTTGTCTTCTCAGGAAGGAGAATACCAGCAGTAGTCTTCGAAGGAGGGACGATCTTCTCCACCAGGATCCGGTTTAAGCTTGGAATCAGACGCTTCGCCATAAAGCAGAGCTCCAAATGGAAAATCTTCTCTTTAAAACAAGTGAGAGATGGAGCGAGAGCAGTCGTGGGAGAAGCAAGCCTGTAGCTTTGAAACTTGGGAGCTTCTGGAATCCGAGATGGTCACAGAAAATTTAAGCTTTAGGGTTTGTCGAGTTTTTAGGGTTTTTGTTCATTTTATGGTGTCCTCCTGTTTGGGTCTTTCGACTCTTTTGGATTACAACCGGCCCAGGTTCATCATTAAACCAAGGACCACTGGGAGCCACAAGTTCAGGGTCTTGACCCACTCTGATTTGGTCTAACTCTATGGGTCATGTCTTGAATTTCAAACTTGTTTGGTTAGAGAAGCCCAACTGATATTTGAAGTTATCTAAATCTCAAAAGTAAGTTTTTTTTTTTTTTTTTTTTTGAAAATAAAAACTTCATTAATTAATGAAGATAAGATAGAACACCAATGTTAGGATTAACGATGTTAATGTAGAGTCGATTATTCATAGTCCTTCTGGTTAAGCTGCGAATAATAGGGACTAAATCGTTATTAGGCTAGAACCAGAACATGATTTTAAACAAATCATTATGGACATCAAGAAGCGTTGGGTAAAGAGTTACTTAATGTTGGATTAGTGATATTGGCTTAGGATGGTTTTTGCATTAAGAGAGGCTTTGCCATGGGTTAGAGATGTTAGACTTAAATGGTTTAAAATCTTTTCTTGACTCTCTAAGACTTCAGCGGATGATTAAGGAAGCTGATGGGTCAAGTTGGCCATTACAAGCCTTCAACACCCTCTTAAACATTCAAAAGATCAACCAAAGCTTTACTTTATGCATTTAGGAATATTGTGACGGATTTTGGAATGAAGAAGCACATAATGTTTAAGAGATCAAGCAAAGCTTTACTTTATGCATTTGGGAATATTGTGACAGATTTTGGAATGAAGAAGCATATAAGTTTTAGCACAATTTGGGCAGAATATGCTAAACTATTTAATCTTCATCAGTTTAAGTATTTTCTAGATCTTCATATTAAATAATCAAGACTGTTTACCTACTGGTTTGTGGTAAAGATTGAATTCTTACATTTCAAACCTCAATTTTTTTTTTTTTTTAAGAAATAAACCTAGTTGTATCTTTTCTTTTAAAAAAAAAAAAAAAACCCTAGCTGTAGCCTATTTGTTCTAACGTTTAATAAAGGAGGTGAGACATTAGGGCAACACTAGCAACCATGCCACTTTCAAATCCTCTAGAACAAGGTTAAATAACCTGAAATCTAACACAAAATTGACCTCCATCAATTCTAATTTGAATCAAAATCTTAGAAAATGGTATCAAGAAGAAGAAGCAAAAATGTCCATAGATGTGTGATTGTAATTTTAGTCTTTTATTAAAAAATATTATAGATCTTGCTATAAGAGAAAAAGTTTCATTGTTTTTTTTATTTTCAAAACAAAAGAAAGTGCGAAAAAAAAAAAGGGGTGGGGGGGCAAAGGTTTTTTTTTTTTTTTTGGGGGGTGGGGGTGGGTGGTTTTTTTTTTGGGGTGGAGGATGTCTCGAACATGAGACATGCCATCATCCACCTAGTTCAATAAGTAGAGCCATTACTAACATGAGCTCTGGACCTCACTTGAGCGTCCATCGCTCAAGTCTTGCCTATAGTTATTTAGGTGAGTATCACGTGTCTAAGCGATGATCCAATACTTCTTGGCCTCATTCTCCATTCCTCTTTCAATGCCGTGTTTTCCGTGCCTCTCTCAAAACGTTGAATCATAGTCTAGTTACATGAAGCTCTCGCCCAGGTAACTATGGACCAACCTGGGCGATGGACGCCAAGGAGAAGAACTGGATCCTTCGATAGTAAACACATTCAAGGCCAAATTAAAAGCGAGGAAACTCCAAAATAATAAATATTAAAAAAATAATAATAATAACAGTAGTTAACTAAAGAGAGCTAGACAATCTGGGGTAGGTTTATATGAGTTCCTTAATGGACCATAACTATAATGGGCTAAGAAAAGACACCATAAGACAACAATATAGCCCAAGTCCAGGCCAAACCCCACAAATAATGAGACTGCAACCTTAAGACCTGAAACGTGGGCTGTTTGTCTCTTGACACCACCCTTAATTCTTCTCTCACATTTTCCCCTGATCTGCCGTAGTAAATTGTGCATACCCGGCTAGGGAAGTCTTGTTTATATTTTAAGCAAATTAGAAACCAAATTAAGTTTGCTAGACTGCCAGTGGCCAATTCTCAGGTTCACCAGGTTAACCAGATGGGCCGATGATGATGAGAATGGAAGCTTGTCTTTCCATGGATTTGAGCCCTAAGATGGGCCGATGATGACGAGCATGGAAGCTTGTCTTTCCATGGATTTGAGCCCTAAACTGTTGGATCCTAGCTACTGTGTGAAGCCTGACTTATAATTATGGAGAAAGTTCTCTTACACAAATATGTGAAGGCAAAGTACATCTAGCTAGGATGATAAATATTTGGCCACTATGGTATGAATTCAAACTTACCCTCCCAACTATTCCCCATACCCTCAGCACACCATCTGAATCCCTCAATGAAGGGAGAAAAGGAATCACTAAACATATTAGGTTCAAACAACAACAACAACAATAACAAAGTCTTCTCACAACTTAATGGGATCGGCCACAAGGATCTAAGCAGAGACAAGTAAGAAAGATAAGTAAATGTTAGAGGAAACAGATTACTAAGAACATTAACGAAGTAGAACACAATTATAGGGGGGCTGCCACCTGGATCTTGGCCCTGTACTCCACTTTATTTCAGGTCATATTTGGGACAAAACCTAATATGTGCATATCTTTCCTCATAACTTCTCATATGGTTATTTTTTGTCTGCTTCAACTCTTTTGGATCCTTCTATATGGACGAGGTCCCTCCTTACTAGTACATCCAATAGCCTCCGTTGAACATGATCATACCATCTCAAAACGGCTTTCACAAAACTTATCATGAATCGTGGCACCTCCCAAACCTGATATGATCAAGCTCAAACATTGGCCAATTAATAATAAGGAGTTCTTGTTGCAAGGTAGTGGCTCAATGATTGCTTAACCAGAACTGAATGAACGAATCAATAATCAACTATTGATGGCCCAATTAGCCTGTTAAAGTTCGACTATAGCTTAATTAGCCTAATTACCTTGAGCCCAATTATTGACTGGATAGAGACACATCCATACTCTAGCCTACAAGGTCCGATTACCTAAATGGCAAAAATGATGTGAAATCATAAATTGTTGAGCATCGATTAGGCCCGATTGAAACCAATTGATGCCCCTAGGTGGTGCAATACTTGAATCAGCTGACTGGTTTGGGACCATTGGGTGCACCATGAAATATAGTTGATGCTAAACTTGATTCACATTCCTTCCGGTCCTTCCACTAAGGTTAGCACCAAACAGGGATGCCACAAACCAGATATTACCCATCTATCTGTGTGTGTTTTACTTGTGATAGATGATGACATCCATCTTTCTGCTTCCATTAATGCCTTTTTATGCTCTTTTAATGGCAGATTAGAGAGGGCATTAATGAAAACGAAAGGGCACATATCATCACTGTAGATGAAACATCACTGTGATCCTGAGTTGACTGAACTTGCTTGACTAACTTATTTTTCTTTGACTAAAGGTGCTGACTTGCTGACTTCTTTTGTCACTTCTACCACATTTTGGCCTCTTACATCAACATCCTTCAAAGCCCTCACATGCTGTGGGGACTTCATACTGGCTCACAAAGTACTAGGACTAGATGCATTCCCAAGTAACAAAGGCACCTCTGTGTGTGTGTGTGTGTGTGTGGGCCTTGGGGTGCTTGAGATATTCTAATTATGCATTAAGAAAAGAAAAGAATCAAGTCACATGATTAACAGAGTGAGAGAGTGGACCTAAGATTCTAAAGTGGGAAGACAAGCAAGGAAGGTTGAAGAGTGAATTATTGGATCCTTACAGACAAAATACATTATTAGACCCATCATGATCTAGTTTAAGATCATTGGCAATTTGCTTAAGAAAGTCACTTAAAAGATGCCTCCATAGCTCCACTCATCATCATCTCTTCCCTAAGAATCAGATCCAGGTGAGGACGAATTCAAGAACAATATCACGTTGGCTTAGATCTATAACACGCTTTGGAAAGTTGTATATGCTCTGTAATCAGAAAGAAATCAGATTCATAACACATCACACACCATCAAATCAGCACTTTAGATCTTCACCATTAAAAAAAAGAAAAGAAAAAAAAGTCAGCTCTTTTGAGGGGTAGTTGGCTTAATTAATATCTTAGAAGTCCTACATCAGAGGACCCTCTCTATACCAACCTGAACTGTTCAGATTGATTGAATTCAGCCAGTTTGGCTTGAACCGAATCGAGCCAGATGTTTATTGGTCTGGCTATGGTTTTGGTTTTCCTAGACAATAAAATCAAAACCAACTGGACTAACCGGGTGGCCTAAATCGGAAATAGAAATTGAACCAAATAGAAAAGCAAAAAAATAGTTTTTCAAATATGTTTAAGGGGAAGGGTTCTCTAGAAAATGTTGTGGACACAAAAACATTTTTCCTTTTCATGTATATATATATATATATATATATATGAAAAATCAAAACCCACATCGGGCTGACAAGACCCCATTTAGGAAAACCAATAGGGAAAAAAAAAATCAAAGCGTACTGAAATGAAAATTTTACTTAATGGTTCTATTTTGATTTGACCCAATCCGGAACCAAAATCAATTCATCCCAATAGAAATCAAACCAAATCGATTGACTGAAACCCTATTTTTAGTGATAATGTAATGGTTCTTCTTGAATTAATAATAGTTTTTTTTTTTTTCTGAACAATCAAGATAATTTTCTTATATGGTATATTATATATTAGTTAGACCGTAAATCTGGCATACGTGCAACAACTCAGATAATTCTTTGAACAACAAATGAATGACTGATTCAAGAAACATCTACAAAACAGAACTTCTCAAGATCATCAGAATCTCAGATTGAGAGACTTTTTTTTCTTTCTTTGATTTCATTCTCTGTCGTGCTGATGACTAATCTCCTAAGTTGGGACTTAATCAAACAGTGGGTCCAAGAACAGCAAATTTAATCAGACAAGGACAGCACCCACCCAACTGTAGGACTTAAACATTCTAGCTAGAAAATGAGACAGAGGGATTGGAGAGGTTGTTAGGTGGTGGAAGATGTTGGATGGTCACCCAATTGTGCTTTTCACCCAAGTTGAAAGAGGAATTTCTTCACTGATGACATTATTTAGTTTCGAGAATATTTGGAAATAATGAAAGGCATTTCAGACCTCTAACATGTAGGTTCATTGGTGAATTCTTGGCAGAGGGTGAAGGCAAACTTTCTCCTGATTTATACCTAAAACAAACCTTTTGTAACCACATAACCAACCGTCCTCATTATTTAGGTTAGACCGTGACCAGTCCATCTATGAGCTATACTATCTACTATCTTGTATCTTCCCCTCCTATATACAAAATGTTTTTAATGGAAGCGAAGGCCTTCCTAAGTTCTAAATGGTTGGTATTACATTGAGGGTATATTCTCTATGTGGCAGTCAAAATGACTGTCATACTTATAAGGGTGTCAAAGTTCAGCCTAAATCAATAGACTTGAATTAAACTTTTAACAATTTGAATTGGTTTTATGTTAGAGTTTCACTGAACGGACATAAATTGAAACTAATTGGACTAACCAAATGCATCAACCAAAACTGAGAATCGGGTCAAACCCAATAAAAAAAATTAAAAATGCAACCCGATTGGTCCCAACAATTGACACCCTTACATGTGTGGGTGTGGCTGTGCTATCAGCTTCTCCATCATCTCCTCTCTATTGTGACTCTTATTCAGTAGTAAAGAAAGCTCTCTTTTTCACGCATCGTCATTTTCTTTAAGCATAGACTTACAGAAATTGATCACCTAAGTTAGCAACAAGAGTGTAGGTTCTTTAGTTACTCTTCTTTTACACTTTATTGACGATAATAGAATTACTTTTTTTTATGCAAGACCCACAAAAGGCCAAGCAAGGGACCTATGAAAGGTTAGGACAAAACCCACAAGATGCTAAAAAGTAGAAAGAGGACCATTTGGATTGTACTTATACTAACTACTAAATTACTACTATTATATTAAGAAGAGTGACAGAATATTATCAAACTAAGCAATTTCAGTATTTTAAGAGACAAATCTTTTAACCCAAAAAAAAAAAAAAATTTAGACAAATCCATATGCAGACGTATTTTATACATTATCTTATAATACTCCTCCTTTATTACTGATCAAGTGGCAAAGGGCAATTCGTGATGGACCAGTTTTGATTTCCTAGAGATCTGATTGGGTCCCATCTCTAAAGAATGGTTTTTCTTCCATTAACAAATGTTTGAGCTTTATTGGATCGAAATGGAGGCGGCGATGTGTACAACACTGAACTCCCACCTGTTTCGATTACAAAATCAATTGATTTGAGACATTTTACCTACATGATGAGGAGATGATGAGTCTAGAACTCTGGATCAGCCACTGGAGCACGTGGATGATAGATATAAGATCAGTTGGTCCTATTGATCCAGTTACTAACCTTGATCCACCGTTTATGGAGCAGGGGAAAGCATCAAAAGGGTATCAGCTGGGCCAGGGATCCTGCAGGGAAGGGAGAAGGGATCAAATTTATGTGGGTTCTACCAGTTACCAACTTTGATCCACCGTTCATGGAGCAGGGGAAAGCATCAAAAGGGTATCAGCCGGGCCAGGGATCCCGCAGGGAAGAGGGAAAGGATCAAATTCATGTGGGTTCTAACAGTTACCAACCTTGATCCACCGTTCATGGAGCAGGGGAAAGCGTCAAAAGAGTATCAGCTGGGCCCTCCTGCAGGGAAGGGAGAAAGGATCAAATTCATGTGGGTTCTACTTTCTCAGGGCTTGTCCTCTTGAACCGGCAACAAGAATCTCCCCTTTCTCAGTCTCACAGAATCATCTCACGCCTTCTCTCAAACAGACATTTCCTGAAAGTCTTTAGAACTAATTTTTAATCATACCCATAGGCCAGAGCCCACCTCCTCTCTCTCTCTCTTTCTCTCTTTCTCTCTTTCTCTCTCTCTCTGTCTCTCTCTTAATCTTTTATGCAAGACCTCGCCTGTCCTTCAAGCAAAGCAGCTTTCACTTTTCCTTTTTCTTTCTTTCTCTCTTTTGCTTTTGTCTTTCTATTCTCTTGCAACCTGTTTTCCTCGTTTACGGTTTCTGGGTTCTTGTGTTCCTTCAGATCTGCTTCAAATGGGGTTACTCCCAAGGTAGTAGGTACATTGACTGGAAAGACGGTCCGAATGGCCCAACTGGTGCAAAATTCAAGGTGATTCCTTTTTCTGTAGAGGATGAATTTCATGATGACGAGCACGAAACGAGGAAGATCTTTAAAAGGAATATGATTTGGGAGCTTGGTCTGGGTTGTTTTCTTCCAATAAGAAGGCGGGGTAGTCGCTCAAAGGATAAAAAACAAGGGGGAAAGGATAATGGTGATAGTGATAATGACGAAGCTTGGCTTCTCGTCGAGTCTGGTAGTCTTGGCCCTCATTTCATGAGCGCCGTCGACCCAAAATCTTTAGCCGCCGACCCACAATCTGTACACTCTTCTTTCAGATTCAGCTTTGGTTCGCAGATGGACCTTGAAGCTCTGAACGGGTCTTCCTCTGTTTCTGCTGCTACAGTTCTAATGGTAAATTTGAGTACTGATTTGTCAGATTCTCAATCTCACGACATGAAATGGCGAAGGTTTCAGTCTCTGGAAAGAAGTATCTCTCCGGTGGCCAGCACATTAGAGAGATTCAGTTACAGCGAAATCCGGGCAGCCACTGGGAATTTCTCCAAAGGTACTAGCCTTAATCATCTGTTCTCAATTACAAACTTGTTTCTGTTCTGGGTAAGGAAACTATAATGGATTCTGTTGTTGTGGGTAGACAGAGTATTGGGGAGAGGAGCTCTGAGCTGTGTTTTCAAAGGGAGAGTTGGGTTTCTTAGAAAAGCTGTTGCAATCAAACGGTTAGTCAAGGAAGATAAGGAATCTACGAAGGCTTTCTGCAGGGAACTGATGATTGCCAGTTCTCTCCATAATCGAAATGTCGTTCTGCTTATGGGTTTCTGTATTGATCCAGAGGAGGGTCTGTTCTTGGTGTACAAATTTGTCTCTGGAGGAAGCTTGCAGCACTACTTACATGGTATCTTTTCTGGATCTTGTATTTCCTTATGGGCAATTTGTTGTAGTGATGATCAATTTGAGTGATTTAGCAAGTACCCATTTGCAGCAAACCGAGGAGTTAAGGGTGGTTCTCTTCCATGGTCGGTGAGATTTAAGGTCGCGGTCGGAATTGCAGAAGCTATTGCTTACTTACACAATGGGAGTGAAAAATGTGTTGTTCATAGAGACATTAAACCCTCTAATATCCTTCTCTCTTCCAAGAAGAAACCCAAGGTAAGTCCAAATATTTCTGGTGGATTCTTTCTTGTATGGTGATTGCTGACTATTGATAAATTCTATACTAAAGTGTAAGCTAAGTTCATTTTGATTATTTCCTTCTCTCCCCCAACCCCCCCCTCCCCCTCCCCCCTTCCCCTGCCCTCCCCTTTTTCAGCTATGCGATTTCGGATTAGCAACATGGACCCCTGCACCTTCAGTTCCTTTCCTCTGCAAAACCGTCAAAGGGACATTCGGGTAAGATACCAGAGAGAAGGAAATAGAAAGTATTAATGGCTTATATTCTGTGTTCTTTCTTCTCACTTCGAAACTTAACTGTGTAGTTATTTGGCTCCTGAATATTTCCAACACGGTAAAGTCTCCGATAAGACAGATGTTTATGCTTTTGGGGTCGTTCTCTTGGAGCTAATCACAGGCCGAAAGCCAATCGAAGCCAACAGACGGTCAGGAGATGACAACTTAGTCTTGTGGGTAAGTCATCATTTATTCCTTTTTGGCCAACTTCCTTCTACTATTGTTGAACTACATATTGGTTTGACCAATGGTCTCTCACTAAATTTCCTCCTTTTTTCAAATCGGAACACCTACTGCTTTCAATGAGTAAGCTTTTTAAAGCCTTGATATGGATCACTTTAACTGATTTAATGATCCAACCATTATGCAATGGGCATTCATGTGTCTTATACTATTATACAGTTTAATGGCCACTTGATTTTTGTAATGCTTATGGTTGTTGAATTAGTACCATTATTGAAATGTGACCTCACAAAATAAATTCTTTGAGTGATACTCATGAGAGAGAGAGAGAGAGAGAGAGAGAGAGTTGTTTGGATGCTTTGATGAAGCTATAGTTTTAGGGAATCAATCCCTATGAGAACATTCTGACATAATTTTAGTTTTTGCATACTGTAGCACAAAATGCAACATGGATGATACTTGATATGAATTAAAACTTGGGTAGTGATCTTGTGCTTACTCCTATATATCTATCTGATATGATTCATTTTAATCTCAAACAAGTAAAGAAAAAAAACTTTGTAAAATACAATTTAGGTATGTTTAATATCCATAATTGGCAAATGTTTGGTGGCCACAACTAAAAGATGTTATGAATGTTTTTTATTTGGAATCTTGTAATCAATGTGGTCAAAACCATGCTCAAATCTTCCTTCCCTTTTCAGGCAAAGGCACTATTACAACGAGGAGGATCAATCAAGGAGTTGCTTGATCCAACACTCACAATTAGCCCTCGTGATTCAAATCAATTGATGAAGATGATTCAAGCTGCGGGTGCCTGCATTGAAAGTGAAGAATCCAGGAGGCCTAGCATCAATCAAATTGTTGCAATTCTGCAAGGAGATGAAAATTATAGCTCAAGCAGTAATATATCTGCCCCTTCCAGGAATGATTCTATTATTGATAATTATTCTCATCTACAACATAAAAAGAGTGAAATGAGGAGTCATTTCGCTCTCGCCATGTTAGGGGTTTCAGACTATGAGGAAGATAATCACCTATATTGTCGATGAGGCAGGGCACTTGTTTTTTATTTTATTATATTTTTAATCAATATTTTTCCTACAATTTTTTATCCTGTTGCCTACATGAATATATGGGAAAGAAATGGAGAGGGATTGGATGACGACGGAAAGAAGAGTGAAAACTTGTAAATAGTGTAAAAATACAATGATGTATTCAGAATTTTTATTTTATATGTCCTTCATTTCCCTATCCAATCATCAAAGGAATTAGTAATTTTTTTATTCTGGGTCTCGACTCCTGAATACAAATTTTGTGAACTTATCTCACGCTTCAACAAATTTCCATTAAGACACCATCATATGATCTACATATTTAAGGTACAGTCTTTTCCCCACCCCTTCCCTCCACCCTTCTTTTTTTCCTTTTTATGTTTTTTTGGGGGGTGGGGGGCGCGACTTATCCCGACTTCGATGCAAATTTTTAATTTGAGGTTGATAATTCAAATAGTTCATTTATGCTAGGGAAAGTTAGCAAGCTAAATACCTAGAAATAATAGAGGTTATAAATCCTAGAAATAAATTTAGAGGATCTCCTAGATTGCTCTCATCCGCTAAAATAAAATAACCTTGATTGAATATGTTGAATAAAAGGAAATTAGGTAAGTTTTGATGTTAAGTTTGTCTCGAATTCTTGAGCCGTTTTGAAGATTGACCTGATTCGATATATTTTGGTGGTGACTCGAATGAAAAATTTTCTGAGATTTGTGATGGAAGCAGAGGGGTTGGCCCGATAGGCCCAAGCCTGGAGCCCATCACTGACCTAGTATGGGGGTGCGGGGCATAGCCCCCGTGGTATGGTTCGATCGGATCGACCGCAACCCGATGGGTCGACCGCGATTTGCAGTATATATAATGTACTGTTGCTTGTTGAGAAAGTCATTGTATTCCAGGGTTTTCACGCAGCAAGGGTTTCAGGGCGAGTTTTTTCCTCGTCATTGCTAGGGTGTAATTTCTCTTCTGCATAGTGAATCATCTTCTTCTTCACCCGAGGACATAGCACACCACCCTAGTGTGTGAACCTCGTCAAATCTCTATGTCGTACAGATCTATTGTCTCTTTATTATTCGTGTTTCTTAGTGTTTGATCTTACATTTGATTATGTTGATTGGGAGTCCACGCATTGCTTGATAGAGTCTTAATGTACATTGGTCTGATGCAGCAGTAGTGGGATTGATGTTGAATCAATGCCAAGAATTATACTTTCCACATCTTGATCAGGCTAGAGCTTTTTAGTCTCTACCATTGTTTAGAGATCCACCTGCGCTGTTGTTGAGTTAGCATGTAGATGAGAAATGATAGATTTGATCGTCAACCTGGTGAGCTTCTTATGTCAGGTGAATGTGATGGGATGAGCTGTTATTAATTAGATAGATTAATAATAAAAAATTATCTTCACATTTATAGTTGAAAATAAAAATTTAATATTGATAAGGTCGTTTTCAGCACTAAAATGATACCATGCATGGTTCACATGGTTAGTTATTTCAAAGTTTGTTCACTCTGTTGTATCTTCAGGTTCTGCATTAGAAAATTAGAAGTTATCAACAGTTGGTTTAATGTGGGGGGATTCCATTCTATACCCACAACGTGTTAATCCCGTACCTTTGAAATTTTCTTTACTTCGCAATCAAATCGATTGGATTAATAATGGAAATAAATATGTGATATGAAAAATATACTTATCAAATATTGTTAGAGTTTTAAATAAGTTAACATAATCTTAATTACAAAAAATTTCCTTTAAACCAATTTTACTTCCCTTCCTTTAACATGCAAAAAAACAAAGCTCATATTTCTCTGACTTTTGCCCTTGCTCCAATTTGATTGAAATGATAAAAGAAATTTCTTAGACTGTTGGATATGATGGCAATAATGTCAATTGGTTCGGTTCTAGTTTTTCGGTTCAACTTATGTTTAATTCAGGATATAATATGTATAAATCGAAATCAAAACCCGTTAAGTTTGTCTCGAATTCTTGATTTGTTTTGAAGATTGATCCGCTCTGACATATTTTGGCGGCGATCCGAATGAGAAGTTTTTCAAGATTTGTGATGAAAGCAGAGAGGTTGGGACCCGCTGGGTCGACCCGCAACTTGGAGTATATATAATATATTGTTGTCTTGTTGAGAAAGTCTTTGTATTTGGGAGAGTTTTTTCGAGCTAAGGTTTCAAGGCGAGTTTTCTTGCCACTGCTTAGGTGTAATCTCTCTTCTATATAGTGAAACATCTTCTTCTTCGCCTGAGGACGTAGCACACCACACTGGTGTGTGACCCTCGTTAAATCTCTGTCTCGTGCAGATCTTTTGTCTATTTATTTTCGTATTTCTTGGTGTTTGTTCTAATAAAATCAAATCGAAATTTTTGTTTTCTGTTTCTATCGGTTCGTATATAGTCTTAATAATTCGATTAAACTTATTTGGTTCACATTTTCCATTCTTACAAAACTTAGGAATATCTCATATTAGTCGTGAAGAAGTAAGGCATGAAAGATGAAATGAACATATGCCGAACTACAGAAGAGAAGTGAGGAGGGCCGATAACCGAAAACGGAAGCAGCAGAGATGAAGTGAAAACTGAAACTTTAGAACTCATGTTTTTAGCCTTTTAGGGTTCCAGTGTAGAAATAATGTATAGCTTGTAAGAAGCAAAGATTAAAGAATGACAGAATACATACATTACTTCACCAAAATTACACAAAAAAAGCAGCTGGTTAAGAGAAATTGAACCCAAGAAAGGAAGGAATGGTATCAAAAGACTATTGATTGCACTTCTTCTCTGTTCTCACAATTTTTTGGAGAGTTTCAGAATTTGAAAAAGCACCTCATACTATCATACAAAAATGAGTTACAGAACTTCAGGTGAGTTAAAAGAGAATAGAAGCTTAGAATATCTTAGCTACATCCTTCATCAAACCTCTGTTAGCGTTGTGGAAATTGGCAAACTCCTGAAATGATATGAAGCCATCACCATCTGTGTCTATCTCTGACATCATACGCTTAATCTCTTCCTGAGAAGCACAACCAAGTTGTTTCAATACTTCACCAAGCTCCGAAGCAGAGATCTTGCCATCGCCATTAATGTCGAATCGTTTGAAGATCCTATCCATCTCTGCTTTGGTCTCTGCATCGACGCTGGCCATCTCTGTTGATAATAATCTTTCTTCTTCTTCTTCTTATTCTTCTTCTTCTTGAAGCTTAGTGTTTGAATTTGAAAGTGAATTTTAAAGGGATTGATATCAGAAGTGTAGGGTCGTCCTTAAGACTCGGGTTTTGGTGTTCTTATTGGCATCATTAGCGCATATATGTCTCTGTACCATTTGTAAGAAAGGGTTGGATCCGAGAGACTCGTTCATGGTCTCTTTCATTACCCATTTGAGCTTCAAATATTTCAGGTGCTATTTGCGAACTCAGTACAATCTCATGCTTACCATAACCCTCATAGGAAAAATGCCGCAGTATGGTCTTATGTGAAGAATTAGGGTGTCAATCCGTCGGGATAAATTGATTCTGATCAATTTAAGGTTCTATACTGTTATTGACTGTTTAGTTAATCAAGACTTCTATGAACATGTTTCTATTCAGTCGGTCAGTTGGTGAATCATCATAATAGGGCTCATGTTAATCATGCTAATCAAGCTGCGCAATCAAGATGTAAACGGGATCGACCCAATCAAGAATTTGGGCTTCATTCAGTCACCAACATGCCATATGGAAAATATTCCAACCATATAAGTCTCCACGGGGGTTTGACTACATGAGAAATGTTGGAGAGGGCGCAAGGATAGTTAAAATCAGATGGCTCCTCACACTTGTCCTTGTTTGGAGTCCCCACAGGTGGGTTGACTTGCTTGGAATATCCATTAGTAGGGATAAGGTTTTGAATGTTATTATTGTAGTTGATCCAGCCCTCAACCTTCAAGGTAACTACATCATCAAATGTTTTCCTCCTCCATGTGTTCCTAGGATTAAGGTGGGGAGGTCATTTAGGACCCTAGTTCGAGCTCTTTCCAACATTCTCCTGCTAGATAGCATTTCCCTTGTTTGCAAATATTACTTATATGTTTGCTTTATATGTTTGCTGTATTTGTGAATACAACTAAGTGGATTATCAAGCGACCCATCCATTGAAAGCATCATATTTTAATAAATTTCACTATTTTTAGTCATCAAATTGTACCACATCGCTAAGTATATGTATATTGAAACAAACCAAGAGTATGCCTGATACGAAGAACGTATTCAATGCTTAGTTTGAGTTTTTGTTTTATTACCAAAAGTTCTTTGAGTTAAGGGTACAAAAGAAATTTTAAGAATCATTGAAAGTGACACATGACAAAGTATATTTAGATAAAAACTAACCAAGAGTATGCTTGATATAGAGAATGTATTTAATGTTTGGTTTGAGCTTTTGTCTTATTTGCAAAATTATATTTTAAAATAAGTTGAAAGTGTGGTATGTCTACTAGTATCATCATGTCATTATCAAAAGTTGTCATGCTTGAAGCATTTTATCGCTTACGACACATTTTCTTGTCTCTGGGTGCCTAGGTATCCCCGTAAGTCTAATACATAATTGGCAAATTCGTATATTCAATTCCTGCTGGATGCATGCCAATGGGAATGCTTAATAAATCTCTTGTATAATTTTGTAATAAAATGTGAAATGACTGAATTTACCCTCACTAAAAATCTTAGTTGTCCCTCATTAAATTAAAATTATAAATATATATATATATATATATATTCCCAAGTAGTTGTACTTCTAGCCCCCAGACCTTCGAAAAGAGCAAGCAAAGCAATGGCTAGTACAAATCATTTAGGGTGCAACTATGGCTGGATGAGTTCGGCAATCTATGAATTTTGAATAGGAATAACTAGGGGTGTCAATCAGTCGGGCCTAACCGAGCTTGACGGTGTGAAATCCTTGCACCATGAAGGTCCGTTTCCTTAAACGAGCCCGGGTTTGGGGGGCATGGTACGGTTTGTAATCGAGCTGGTCAGTGTCGGGCTTTAATCGGGCTACCTTAAACAGGCTATGGGCTTATTTTATTATAAATAGGCTCTAAATGGGCCTATCCTAAAATCATTTCTTAAGCGGATTAAACTATTGGCTTTACAATTTAAGCATTTTTCTTAGAATTTAAGAAGATAAAATTCTTAGAAAAGGTAATTACAATTTAAGCATTTCTCGTAATTTGTAGTATTAGTGGTAGAATATGTATTTACAATTTAAGCATTTTTCTAAAGGGGGTCGGGTTGGTCGGGCTAAGTGAGTTGGTTCTAACGGGCTACTTAAGTGAGTCGGGCTGATCGGGCACCTGATGGGCTACTACTCTGCACCATAAACGCCTGTTTAATAAACGAGTCAGTTCAGGTCGGGCCTTAAGTGAGTCGGGCTAGGTCGGGCCTACCTGTGTGGGCTCAGGATTGACACCTCTAGGACTAACCTGGCCCACGGTAATTCAACTTCCAAATTCCAACCTAAATTTCCTATGGGCCAATCTCGCTTTCCATATCAAATTGAATCTTATTTTTCTAGATCGATTTTAACTAAGAAATTTTTTTTTCCCCTAACATGGTTTTCACTTTAAACCAAACGGAGCCTTCTATCAAGAAAAATTCCTTTTTGGAAAGATCGTTGCCAGGTCATGTGGCCCTTGCATCAGCATGGAGGCCATGAGGGGGCACAGGCATCAACGGGGTTGGGTTTTTCATATTTCACATGGGGTGGATCTGTCACCCCACCTCCCCACTTCTCTTTGTCTGAGTTGAGTGCAGACGACACACGACCTGTCCGGGATCTTTTTCCCATAGATTTTTAAGGTTCAGTTGTGATGCTTCAGGCTGAAACCAGAATACAGAAGCCAAGGTTAACAAACCTTCATGGCTTTGATAATCAACCTAACATATGCTAAGGATGAAGTTTGCATTTGGCTAACCCGAATGGGCCGAACCCAAGATGATGGGCTTCCTGATTGGGCCCATTGGGCTTCTATTACACACTGGGTTGGGCTCTGGCTTATCCTCTTGGCGGTCCAACCCACTAAAGTTGCAACCCGGTTAGACCAGTGTAGTGTATCAATTCTCAGCTTGATCCATCAAGGTGAGCTTGATCCTCAACATAATCTTCAAAAAGAAATCATTGCCAAAAAAACAAAAAATTCTAAAAGAAATTAATATATTTAATCTTCAATCCCTTTCATATCAGTTTTAAGATAATGACTAGGTAACAACTTCACTAACTAGTGGCCCACATTGGTTGTCATGTCCAAATGCAAAAAATACTAAGATCAAATTCTCAAATGGTACAATGTGAGGTGCCTTCTACCCATTAGTCAGCTTTTAAAAAACAAAGATTATGCAAATGATTTAATGTTAAGTTAGTTCTTTAATTAATGAGAAAAAAAAAAATTCTACTAGTTTGGTGTTGTCTGCGCACAAACACATGTAAGCACAAAAATACTACATTACCTCATACCCTATGCTCTAAAGATGCTCCCACATGGTTAACTATTGATCACCCTGTGCGCCGTTGTTGCCTTACACCATACTGGCAGGTTTTTCTCCCTTAATTCATTAACCCTATTCTTACATAAAAGATAAGGCTCTAAGCCAGCTGATTCATCTATTCATTGGACCATGTTTGCTTTATTATTAATGATGGTGATGGCTGGGCAAAACAAGGCCCCTTGCCCTACTCAACCCTATGATAAGGATCCTAATGGTTTTGGTCGTTGGTGTGTCAAAGCCCCCACGTGGGCCCACCCATATTATTCCCTCATGAATCATGAGTTATGACCATAGGTTGTTAATACGAGTACAGAAAAAAGATTTTATTTGTTATGACAAGTTTAAAAAGGCTCAAGAATTTGAATGGCATGGTAAAAAACTACTCTCAAAATATTTTGAGAACGGTAAAAAAAAGAAAACGAATGATGCGTTTTAAATGTTTAGATTTGAAAATATGAGACTAAGTGATAATATATACATAAATTGTGGGACTAACTTATGTGTTATTAGTTAAATATTAATTTTTGATCTGTAGATTATAAGTTTATAAAATATTTAATTAATTTCTTTAAGAAGTAGCATTTCGAATTATCCAGTTAAATTTGCATCATTCATTAATGCTGGCCATCTGCAAGGTAGATCCTTGTTTTCAAAAATGAATGGTGTTGGGTCTCTCGGTCTTTAAAGGTAAGCCTTCCTGTGACAAGATTGGGAAGCTTGCATTTGTGTTTCGGTTTATAACATCTGGTATGATAGAAATCTGAGGATATGGCCGTCGAATTGAGGAGTCACGAACAAATCTAAGACTGTATTGAGCTAAAAATTAGTGGCAGACTAAGGACCAACAGAAATTTATATTGGAGCATTCCAGCTTCTTTCCATCTTGTTATCACCCTCCTCTATTGGCCTCTCCTTGTTGGATTGGTCCCTTCTCCCTTCTCTTCTAGATGTTGTAATCCTTTTGATGGGTGCTTGAATATATTTTAATTCACCCAAGGAAAAAAAATACCATTTTCATTAAAAAAATCGTAAATGCATTTTACATGTTTCCCTTTTTTTATTTTGTTTTATCTATTTAGTTTTTTATTTTTTATTTTATTTTTTATTGTATTTCGAGACCAATGGCAAAAAATTGACACTTAAAATGCATTTTAACTAACTATGATAATGACTCCTGAATCACGAATAACAACTGTGGACCAAACAATCGGGCTGGTCGGTTCATGTCAGAGGCTCCACTTGGTCTATCATTTGTTTTTGGTCCAGGCATTAGCATGAAACATGTTGGAAAGTTTCAAAGGCTTCAGGGGTAACACCATCAGATAGAATATGAAATTCCTCTATCCTCATTCTCACTCAAACCTTCACAACACAAAATATAAAATGGAGAGTTTTTTTTAGGGTATGGGATCTCCACATTGCTGGGTGTGTGATGAATTCTTTCACACCAAGCCTATGGGGGCATGGAAGCATGGGAGGAAGCATCGCATAGTTTTCGTATACAAGACTGTACATGATTAGGAAAGAGAGTATCAGGAAGAGAGATAAATAATACGTGTGAAAGGGCCATACAAGGTGGTGTACATCTTTTGCCTTTATTTTAAAAAAAAAAAGAAAGTGTTGAGCTCAAATTTTTTTTATACATGCCGTTCATATCTTGACCATTACAAACCACTATCTTTCTTTCTATTCCTTTGTTTTGTCAAAAACCTCTGCGATTTATTCTCGTCATCATCATCATCTTCATCTTCTTCTTCTTCTTCTTCTTCCTTCTTCAAAATCAGTCAACATGGGAATGGCTGATTACGACGACCAGGAGTTCGAATATATCTTTAAGACAATTCTCATAGGGGACTCTGCTGTTGGTAAATCTAATCTCCTCTCAAGATTTGTTTGGGATAGATTCCGCCTGGATTCAAGGCCTACTATTGGGGTGGAATTTGCTTATTGGAATACTCAAGTTGGTGACAAGCTCGTCAAAACCCAAATTTGGGATACAGCAGGCCAAGAAAGGTAAGCATCTATCACCATATCCTTTTCTTCATTCTTAGAATTAAATTCTATTGGGATTGTGATCTTATCTTGTTATGTTCATGTCCATAATCTAGTTCTAAATCTACAGTTTCCAGAGCTTTACAACCAACAACTAGACTTCTTTGATATTAATGGATTCAATTCCTTTATATTTCACCTCAAACACTGAAAGGAGAAACAAGAACAAGAATAAGAACAAGAAAAAAACCATTTACTTCTCTTTCTTTTCATGGATTGGCCAATAAATTTGTTGAACATAGGATAACTGTGTAGTATATGTCACAAATTTGTGTATTCCTTTACAGATTTAGAGCATTCACAAGCTCTTACTACAGAGGAGCAATGGGTGCCTTACTAGTCTATGATATAACACAGCGAACATCGTTCAATAATCTCGAAAAATGGCTGAGGGAGATAAGAGAGTATGGGGATTCTGATATGGTGATTATGTTAGTTGGGAACAAAACTGATATGTGTCATGCTAGAGAAGTTAGTGAAGAAGAAGGGCAAAGGCTTGCAGAAAATGAAGGACTCTGTTTCATGGAGACCTCTGCTTTGGAGAGTTTCAATGTGGAAGAGGCATTTCTACAACTCATCTTTCAAATTTATGAAGTTACAAGTAAGAAGAAGCTGGATGCAAAGAGCAGTCAAGCTCAAACAATCACACCCACTACAGGGAAAAAAATTCTTCACTTGGATGAAGTGTCAGCAGATCAGAACCAACATATGGGTTGTTGTTGGAGGTAATCACACCAATTTGAGATATATATGAATCAGATATCAATTTCATTCTTTTTGTACACAGTACACACTTCTTTTATTCTTTCTTTTACTTTATTTTTTGTTGGTTGAGATGTCAAGAAACCCATTGCAAATTCAACAGAATATAATAATTGAAAAAAAGGAAACATTTCCCAAAGTTTGTCTTTCTTTTTTGGGTTAATTTTGATATAACTAAGTGAGATGTCACCAATCTTATGTGAATCATAAGAAGACAATATATATACGTTAACTTTTTTTATTATTAATTATTGTCTCTAGACGAAAAATATCAAAAGGAGCACACATTTTTTACCCCTTTTAATTCCATTGCATAAAGGTATGATTTAAAAAAGAAAGAATGAACTTGGTCCCATAAGTGCATATCTAATCCTTTTAACATCTATTATCCTGCAATAAAGACATTCAATTTGTACTATTACTTAATTTATTTTTGTTGGAGAATAAATATCATACATTTAATTATTTTGAACAAGTAGACAATTCTCCTGCTCACAATAAATTTCAATTCAAACATTTTGCCAAGTAAAAAAATAGAAATTTAAAAATCCAGAACTATGAGAGAATGCACAATAGTAATTAGAATACCACAAACATGCATTGGGAATAGATGCTAAAGCATGAGTATTTGATTGAATTAGACCTAAAATTAGAAATGGCTAATCACGACCATTCATGTCTATCTATCCAATAATCAGAATTGAGACATCATCATTTTACATGGCACAATGAGGCTGTGATGCTCAAATGAGTTTTTTTTTCCTACATTTAAATAATGTTGAATTTTATTTATGTCACTGTCTAACACTCATTGGGTGCATCTTTTTTATTTGCGACCAAAGTGGTGAATTGAGAAGCGGTAACCAACTTTTGATTAACATTTGTATTATTACCCAAAGTTCTTAACTCAGGTATAAAACAGTTTAAAAATGACTTACCATTATGTCATTCACAAGAGCTATTCTCTTGCATATTTTTCAAGTGTACATGTAAAATGACAAGATTATATATATATATATATATATATAGAGAGAGAGAGAGAGAGAGAGAGAGAGAGAGAGAGAGAGAGAGAGAGAGAGAGAGAGAGAGAGAGAGGGGGGAGAAGAAGAAGAAGAAGAAGAAGAAGAAGAAGAAGTTTATTTGAATATGATTATGAGGTTCTTATGTTTGAAACGTATTCGAGGCTTCAAGAAAATAAATTATATTATAAAAAGTATTTTTATTTAATGAAAAGTCTAACATACAATTAAAAGCTAATTCATATTTCTATATATTGAAATAGTCCCACATCAATATAAACTGAAACAAAGCAGAAAGCCCTCCAACTCCAGGCATCCAACGCCAAGTTCCAAGTGCCTTTGTGAAAGCCCAATTAATAAGGTATGCTAAAAAATGCCCCCCTGTAATTAACAATGCATTTGTGCTAACAAGGGCACCTCTAATTCTAGCAGGAGAAGCTTCTGAAATATAAAGAGGTCCAGTCATGGAGGCCATTCCAACACCCATACCAACAAGTACCCTTCCACAAATTATCATCAGAGGATGTATTAAGGCAGCCATGACTAATGCACCAATAAAAAACAAAACATCAGCTACCAAGATTGGTATTCTTCGACCTTTCCAATCTTTAACCTATCCACCAATTGCAGCACCAACCGTAGCTCCTGCTACTGCTGTGCTTACTATGAATTCTTGGTAAATTGTACTCATGGCAACTGCTTCAAAATCATCTCGGATATAAATAAGGGCACCTGAGATAACTCCTGTATCATAACCAAAGAAAAGCCCTCCATTGCCAGTAGATAAAACAAGTTGCATAATTTAAGGTTGTTTCCAAGTTGTAAAACAACATTCTCTAAATTCTGTTTTGTTTGTTTTTGGAATACCTTCTTCCTTTTTGTGAAATTTGAGAAAATACACATACAAGTTCTCTCCAAAAATGGAACATAAAAGGGTCTGTAACCTTGAGGAAGAGGAGAAGAATGAGAAAGAGAGTAAGAGAGGAGAACTACTGCAAACACCACATGTAGGTAACAATTCAGCTACTCTTAAGATGAAAGCTTTAACAAGGAATCAGAGCGTACCGTTGGGCCTCCATCGATGATGAGCTCCTTGTTCAACCCACGAAGACAGAGCCATAAGAGGCCTGCATATAAAAGGGAGTATTCAGATAGTCCCACATCGACTGTAAATGACTCAACTATCATGTATAAAAGCCACAAGAAATCACCCAATTTCAAGCCAATTGGTTTTAAGATGGAAGTTTTAACACTATATAAGAGTTTTCTTTTTCCCTAAGTTGTCAAATAATTTACAATCTTACTTTTTTATCTTTTTTTTTACAATGGGGTAAATACTATCATTTTATATGTGAACTGAAAAAAATATGTAAGACAATTAAACCTTTAGATAATGACATAATAATAAGTCATTTTTAAAATATTTTTAACCCCTTTTTTTACCCCTAATTTAAGAAATTTTGGAAATAAGACAATGGACAATTAAAAAGAGGTATCAAGTTCTAAATACACTTATAAATGTGTCATTTGGACAATCCATTTATATAATAGTATGAGTGATATTGAAGAAAAAAAAAGAAGAAGAAGAAGAGTAAAGTGACAGCATACATAATAATGTAATCTTTTTATCATGACAATTGGAATCAATCATGACTTCTCACATTGGAAAACATGAGAGGGTCCATGAAATAGAGAGTCCACAACCATTTCCCCAATCTAGTTCCAGCCTTAAACATATAAGAGAAATATTAAAATGGAGTTTTAAAGTGTAAAATTTAGAAATTGCATAAAAACCATTAAATTCTAGACACAATGAGTGGTATTTTTTGTAATTCTATGAAATTTCTTGTTTGAGGCTGAAATGGTGATCAATGATATGTGAGGTCCTCTATCACATGGACCATTCAAGTATGCCATGCGGCAAAAGAATATGACCTCGTGACAATAATCAAATTCTTTTTTTTTTCCCCATAATTTTTACTGTCCCTACCAAGCAACTAGGGTTTCTGATTTCATTAATGCTAATGAATTAATTACCCAGAGTGCATGGAATATTTCCTGTTTTGGTAGCTAACAAGATAATTCAGATTTCTCTTCTCACTACCACCTTAAATGATCTATGGCTTTGCCCATTTACTAGGTCTAATATAATTACCACTAAATCTGTTGCCTCTTTCTAATCACCAGTGTAGGTTTTGTTATGGATTTTTCCTCTCCCCCATCACTTTGACGATGGTGGAAGTTATTTTAAAAATTATGAATTCACCCAAAATTCAAAGTTTTTCTTTAGGGAATTATCAATCTTGGTATCCCTACCAAGGCTAAATTGGCTAAATGGTTACACATTAATGATATGTGTATTCTTTGTTGGAAAGAATCTGTAACCATTCGGCAAAATCTGAAAGGTTTACTGGCAACTCTATTTTGGACTTGTTTCTCTCTTTTATTAATGATCCTTCCTTTCCCTCATGTCAATTTATAATGGTTTTTCAGCGTTATTGCTATTTCTTTCCATTTCATACAAACACTCAAAATTAATATATATTTTTTTTAATGAAAAGAAAAATATCATCTAAAACTAGGGGTGAAAGTTTGGCCTAACAACTCGAACCCGTCTTGGCCCGCCCTGAGCCCGAACAAGGTTTGGGCCAAGTTTTTTTACCCTGAGGTCTGGTTAGGGTTGAAAAACCCCAACTCTGGGTTAGGGTTGGGTTGGGTTAGGCTTGAGGCCTCAACCTGGCCCAATCCGACCCAACTCAGCCCGAAATTTAACCTTGCATATTTATAATAGAAATTAAGGCTCCAATATGTATTTTATTTTCTATAATTATTAAATATATGAGACATGAATGGAAAAAAAAACATGTCAATCAAGGTTAATCCACCTATCATAGAAGCCAAGATCAACCCAACCCAGGCGAACCCGACCTAATATGATCAATTAGGGTCGGGTTGGGTTGGTATGAACCCAACAGGGTTGGGCCTAAACATGAACCCGACAGGGTTGGGTTGGGTCTGAGTTGAATTTTGAGGACCTAGGGTCCGATTAGGGTTTTAAGAAACCCATCCCAACCCGGCCCTGTTTCACACCTATCTAAAACCTTAGCAGAGACTCTACATCACTATAAGATATTGGGCGGAGAATAGCGGTTCTCCTTTTGAGAACCCAGAATGCCAACTGTTTTAAGAAACTAACTACATCATCATCATCAGGGGGTTTGAGATTGAAGTTAAGAAATATAATGTTTTTTGATCCACTAATCCCAAACCCAATCTTGTGATCTGTAACATTATGACTTAGATTGTTAACTTAAAACTCTTCCCTAATTCTCATGTTCTGTCTCAAGCTCTTCTCCATCCTGCTGATCTCTTACTCACAGATTGCATCACTTATGCCTACTATGAACCACATTCTCATTTATGGTACTTTATTCAATGAATCTTCCAACCAAGTAAATAGTAACAATAATTTTGTATTTAAAGTTCTGCGTTAGGATATTGGTGAAATGACCACCCCGCCCGGCCTCTAATGAGGAGAGGGAGAGGTATAAGCAGATGGAGAAATTCAATTACAAATTTAGTTTATAACCTCTTTGGTTACAAACAGACGCACCCATTATTTAAAGCAATATCTCTATTTGTTTTGGTTTAATAATTCATTTTTATAAATAAACAAAAGGTTTATTAGACAGGTAACCAACAGTACATATGTATGCAGCCATAACAGTTCTAAAACTGTTTTCCGAAGGGATGTGGGAACTCTATAAATAAGTACTGATATAGCCAAAATAACCTCTCGGTGAGGGCAATGACACGTGTTGCCTCCGAGACACGTGTCCTCCGCCTGACGAAGGTCCCAAGAAACCACTCACACTCGAGCACGCTCAATCACTGAGGCACGCCCGCAGAATCATGCGGGATCACGTCTCCTGCATGAGGGGAATATTCCCCCCCTAGAAGGTTGGACGTATTCGAGTGGGACTCTAAGAGGGAAGAAGGGGGAAAAACCCTAAGGCCGAAAGACTATATAAGAAGGCACGGAAGAAGAGGGAAGGTAAGCTCTGATACCCTCACCATTACTCCTTTATTGAACTGTGCAGCCAACCCTGACTTGAGCGTCGGAGGACTAACCCCGGACTAAGTTCCGGGCCTCCGTCATCTGTGTTTGTGTAGGTTGGACTAGCGGGGTTTTTTGGCAGCAACAGATTGGCGCCGTCTGTGGGAACGACGGTAATGGTGGGGAGAACCTACAACCGAAAAAGGACGAGAGCGACGTCCAACGTAGACATGGGGGAAGAACCTTCAGGGGAGCTTCCTCCCTCGGCGGAGATTGGACGAGAAAGGGGCCATGATGACCGGGAAGTGTCCGTCAGATACCAGCGGTCGGCTAGATATTCAGTACGTGAGGACAGCGACCATCAGCCTCCCGCGGCCCAGGAGTACGTGACAAGGCAGCAGTTCGAAGACCTCCAGGACAAATATAACCGGATGGCCGAGACTATGAGGGAGGTCTCCAAAGCTGTCTCCCATAGGACCGGCGGAGCACCCCCAGGTCCCCACGTCCAGTTTGAGAGGGCTCGAGAAGAAGACCGAAGCAGTACGGGATCGACGAGGGCCGGTCGTGACCCTCGAAGTCGAGCAAGGGAGAGTCCCGCGCCCCGAAGTAGGACGCGACGCGCCGCCAGAGACCCGCATAGGGATCAGCATCAAGGAGACAAACAGAGGTCCGAGGACTCGGGATTAAAGAGGATGATCTTAGACCTGAAGGACGAGATCAGAAAGGTGGCAGAAAACCAGACAGGTAACCGCGAGCCCGACCTCACCAATGATACGGCCTTAGCTGATGAGGTCATGAGGGACCCGCTCCCGGTCGGTTTTCGCCTGCCCAAGTACGACACCTATGACGGGTCGGGGGACCCCGTCGATCACTTGGAAGGCTTTAAGGTCGCCATGCAATTCCATCGCGTCTCGAAAAATATTATGTGTCGGGCCCTCCCATTGACGTTCAGGGGGGCGGCGAGGCTGTGGTATAACCGACTATCGACGAAGTCGATCCACAGCTTCAGCGATCTGAGTTACTTCTTCGTGAAGGGGTTCTCTAGTAGCCAGCCCCTCCAGAAGACTATGTTGAACCTAACCAACGTCAAACAGCAAGAAGGGGAATCGCTGCGGAATTACATGAAACGATTCCAACAAGAAAAGATCACAATCAGGGGCCTAGACCCGAAGGAGGAGTTCACGGCCCTGCTAGGTGGCGTCAAGGACAAGGAATTGAAGAGGTCCCTGGCGAAGCATACGCCTAGAGATCTGACCGAGCTGAGGGCGCGATGCGATAAGTACATCCAGATGGAAGAAACCCTCCAGGCAGATGAAGAAGTCGAAAGGAAGGCGGCGAAGAAGAGGCCCTTAAGGGTTGACGATAAACCCGTCGAAGAAGGAAAAAGACGAAAGTCCGAGCGCAGTCGGGCCCCCAGTCCACCAAGGAAGTTTGAAAGGTATGCACCCCTTAACCGAAGGCGAACAGAGGTGTTAATGCAGATAAAAGATTCTCCAGATGCCAGGGCCATGAAGTGGCCAGGAAAGATGGGGCGGCATCCCGAAAGACGCAATGTGGATAGATACTGCCACTTCCACAGAAACCACGGCCATGACACCGAGGACTGTTGGCATCTCAAGGGGGAGATAGAAGGAATGATCAGAAGGGGATACTTAGGCAGATTTGTAGATCGGGAAAAAGAGCGGGCTCCAGAAGGCAATGTCCGGATGGAAAATCGCCGGAGAGATGGCGGAGGTCGTTATGAGAGAAGGGGGCTCGCCCACAGAGGAAATCAAGAACAGCGGAGGAACCGGACACCAGAGGAAGATGAACGTCGGCCCCGAGAGGAGAACAAGAGCCCAACGAGAGTTATAGCGACCATCTGTGGAGGCCCAGCCGCAAGAGAGAGTTCGGTCTCTGCCAGGAAGGCGAAGGCCTACGCGAGGAGCGTACATGTGGCAGAATGGTTGAACAAAAAGGCGAAGACGGGGACGATCATCTCCTTCTCAGACGATGATCTGGAAGGGGTACAGACCCCGCATGATGATGCCGTGGTCATCGCCATGAGCATAGGAGATTGCAAAGTGAGGAGGATCTTAGTGGATAACGGCAGCTCAGCTGATATCCTGTTCCTCGAAGCTTTCCGGAAGATGGGCCTCGACGAAGGAAAATTAAAGAAGGTCGAACACCCGTTGCAGGGATTCTCTGGCGTCCCTGTGAAGGCGATTGAGCTGCCGGTTCGGGCTGGCACCGGAGATCGCCAGGTGACGGTGATGATCAACTTCCTGGTGGTGAGCATTACATCAGCGTATAATGCCATACTAGGAAGAGTCGGGTTGAATCTGTTAAAGGCCATCGTCTCCACCCCCCATCTTAAAATGAAGTTCCCTACCAAGAATGGCGTCGGGTAGTGTCGGGGCGATCAGGAGACGTCCCGAAGATGTTACGCCACTACTCTCTGGGGAAAGGAAAAGGCGGGTGAGACGCTCCCGATAGAGGATCTACGTGATGATGCCAGTTATCAACGAGGAGAGCCGGCCGAAGATTTGGTGCAAGTTGAAGCTGAAGAAGGAGATCACACCCGGCAATTCCAGATTGGGGCTACCATGCCAAGGTCACAGCAAGAAAGACTCATCTCATTCTTACGGAGCAACGCTGACGTATTCGCCTGATCGGCATCGGACATGCCCGGGATCGACCGAGAGGTAATAGAACATCACCTGAATGTTAGCCCCATGAAGAAGCCGGTGCAGCAGAGGAAAAGGACGTTCGCCCCAGAAAGACAGAAGAAGATAGACGAGGAAGTAGAAAAGTTACTGAAGGCCCGGTTCATCCGAGAGATCCAGTACCCGGAGTGGATATCTAACGTGGTGATGGTCCCGAAGGCAAACGGGAAGTGGAGGATCTGCATCGACTTCACCGACCTGAATAAGGCCTGCCCCAAGGACGCATACCCCCTGCCAAAGATAGACCTGCTCATCGACGCCACAGCGGGATACGAGGCGCTGAGTTTCATGGATGCATACTCGGGGTACAACCAAATCAAAATGGCCGAGGCTGATGTCCCGAAAACATCCTTCATAACTGAAGGAGGGTTGTACTGCTATGAGGTCATGCCTTTCGGACTAAAGAACGCGGGGGCCACCTATCAAAGGTTGGTGAATAAAGTTTTCAAAGGACTGATCGGCAAGACCATGGAAGTGTACGTGGATGACATGCTCGTGAAAAGCCTGAAGGCGGAAAGACACATCCAAGACTTGGAAGAGGCGTTCCAAGTGCTACGACGGTACGGCATGAAGCTAAACCCAGCAAAATGTGCCTTCGGAGTAGCCTCGGGGAAGTTCCTCGGCCTCATCGTTTCGGAAAGAGGAATCGAAGCCAACCCAGTCAAAATACAAGCCATTCGGGACATGAGGTCACCCCAGAACGTAAAGCAAGTCCAGGAGCTGACGGGTCGGGTAGCCGCCCTCGGAAGATTCATGTCTCGGTCTGCTGATAGATGCCTTCCTTTCTTCAAGGCGCTGAAAGGGGCTAAAAGGTTCGAGTGGACGGAGGAGTGCGAAAGATCTTTCGAGCAATTGAAGGAGTACTTGGCCGCACCCCCACTGCTGACAAAGCCGAACACTGGAGATGTCTTACAGCTGTACCTTGCTGTATCGGCAGTTGCTGTAAGCGCCGTACTGACGAAAGAGGAAGGAAAGCAACAACGGCCAATATACTACGTCAGCCGAACCCTTCTAGATGCCGAGACAAGATACCAAAAGGCGGAGAAAGTGGCGTACGCCCTCGTGACGGTGGCAAGAAAGCTGAGGCCATATTTTCAGTCACATACAGTATGCGTACTCACCGACCAGCCTCTGAAGAAAATACTACAGCGACCAGATATGTCTGGTCGTCTGGTAAATTGGGCCATAGAGCTGGGAGAGTTCGACATCCAGTACAAGCCGAGAACCGTAATTAAAGCACAGGCCCTCGCAAACTTCATAGCAGAGACGACGACCCCCGATGACCCGCAGGAATCTGTCGAGGAACGAGCAGAGGAGGCTTGGACGCTGTATGTGGATGGGGCTTCCAATAGCGATGGAAGTGGCGCTGGAATTGTGTTGGTAAGCCCCGAAGGCTTCAAAGTAGAATGCGCCCTACGGTTCGACTTCGACGCCTCCAACAACGAAGCGGAGTACGAAGCGATAATAGCCGGAATTAATCTGGCCTGGGCTTTGATGGTGAAGGAGCTAGTAGTGAATAGCGACTCCCAACTCGTGGTGCGGCAAGTGAATGGCGAATACGAGGCCAAAGAGCAGAGGATGGCCGAATACTTGAACACGGTGCGAGAAAGGTCAGCGGCTTTCAAGGAATTTGAGGTAAAGCAGGTGTCACGAGAAGAGAATGCTAGCGCAGACGCACTATCACAGCTGGCCACTTCCGACTTCGTGGAACTTGGACGAGCGGTGTATTTCGAAGTACTACCACAGCCAAGCATCGAGAAACCCCACGAGGTGTTACCCGTAGGTGAAAACGGCCGAAGCTGGATGGACGCTATAATAGAATACCTCAAGGAGGGGAAGCTCCCAGAGAACAGGGACGAAGCAAGAAAAATAAGAATAAGGTCAGCGCACTTCTTCCTGAAAGACGACACTCTATACAAGATAGGGTTTACCTCACCATACCTCAAGTGCCTGGATTCTTCCGACGGCGAGTATGCGCTCCGGGAGGTGCATGAGGGGATATGTGGCCAACACCTTGGGGCCCGGGCCCTGGCGCACAAAGTACTAAGGCAGGGCCTGTACTGGCCGACAATGAGAAAGGACGCAGAATCGCTGGTCAGGAAATGCGTCAAGTGCCAGATGTTCGCCCCCGTGCCTAGGCTACATTCTACCGAGCTATCGTCCCTATCTAGCCCAGTACCGTTCGCCAGATGGGGGATGGACATCTTAGGCCCGTTCCCCTTGGCCACGAGGCAAAGGAAGTTTGTCGTGGTGGCAGTTGACTACTTCACGAAATGGGCGGAAACCGAAGCCCTAGCAACGATTACAGAAAAGAGCATAAGGGACTTCTTCCAAAGGGCAGTGGTATACAGATTCGGAATTCCCCAAGTCGTGGTTACGGACAATGGAACTCAGTTTGCCAATCCAACCTTCGACGCGTTCTGTGAAGCCCTCGGCATCAACCACAGGAAAACCTCCGTCGGGTATCCCTCGACCAATGGGCAAACAGAGGTAACCAACCGTACGTTGCTCCAAGGGATAAAAAAGAGGCTAGATGATGCCAAAGGACTATGGGCAGATGAGTTGCACCACATTCTCTGGGCCTACCGCACCACTGAGAGGTTAGCTACCGGAGAAACACCCTTCATGTTAACATACGGCACTGAAGCTGTACTCCCAGTGGAGATAGGGGCTATTACCCATCGGATTCGGTATTACAACGAAGACGAAAACGACAGAGGACTCCGGGCGAATTTGGACCTCTTGGCAGAAACCAGAGAAGCTTCACAGGAAAGGATCGCCGCCTACCAGCGGAGGGTCGCTAGGTACTACAACACCAAAGTCCGGAAGAACGAGTTTAGGCAGGGCGACCTTGTCCTCAGAAGGGCGGAAGTTTCGGACCCAAGGCATCAAGGGAAGCTAGACCCAAGCTGGGAAGGTCCCTACAGAGTCTCGAGGGTAATACGACCAGGGTCCTACCACCTAGAGACTACGGGGGGAGTAAGGGTACCCCGATCGTGGAACTCAGATAATCTAAGAAAATTCCACCAGTAGTAAAGTAGCGGGCACGCACTCGTCATTTGTAAATTTAAATTTTTCCGTCTGTCGTTCTTTGCAATTATTGTCCTTTTGAACCTTTTTAAGTTGTAATTCATCTTGAAATCCGTGAGATTTTATGGATAATACGAGAGCTGGTTTACGGAAACTGAGAATTCTCCTACCTCTAACCCTGAGGAACGGATGACTGAAGATCCACACCTTGGTGGAGGCTCAAAGAATGCAAGGTTGACCCGGCCGAATCACCCCTTCGGCTCGGAGTTCGGCCATAGCCGAACAGGCCTGACCGAAGGGCTAGCATCTAACAGACCCTTCGGCTGAAATCGAGGATACACTTGGTGATTCTGACTATCGGACGGTCGACCTTCGGTTAACCTTTCGGCTACACTTGGTGATTCTGACTATCGGACTGTCGACCTTCGGTTAACCTTTCGGCCTGAGCCGAAAGCAAAGTACTTTACCACTTGGTGATCCTGACTATTGGACGGTCGACCTTCGGTGAACCCCTCGACCATCGACCGACTTACTAGCTGGACGACCTTCGGTGAAGCCTAGCGTCTGATAGACCCTTCGGCGGGAGCTGAGGGTACACACTTGGATTGCTTGGTGATTGGCTATTGAAGGTTCGACCTTCGGTGAACCCTTCGGCTGGAGCCGAAGGCAAAACACTTGGTGATTGGCTATTGAGGGGTTGACCTTCGGTGAACCCTTCGGCTCAAGCCGAGAGGGAAAACACTTGTAAAATATTGCTAGTGATAACAGGGTCGGCCTTCGTCTGACTTACTAACAGGTCGACCCTCGGCCAAGTCTCGGGGCCATGCGCCTAAGAAGGTCAACTAGGGTTTCGGCCCTCTGCAACTATTTACTAATCAAAGATCATTAAATAGACAGTTGGAAAAAGAACGATTGCATTGATAAAGCCCGAAGGCATGGATTACATACGAAGCCCGAAGGCAAAGATTACATTTAAGGCCCGAAGGCTAGTTACATGACAAGAAGGGGGTAGTCTGCGCTGAGAGCCGAGGCGACCTCAAGGAGCGTCCGTCGGGTTCGCGGCCTCGTCTTCGGCGGGGAGTGACTCCTGGTCCGAACCTCCACGACAGGGGTCGGAGGGACTTCCCTATGCAGCTGGACCTCGCCTTCCTCGCTGCAGCCTCCACCGTCGGCGTCTGCAACCTCGGTGGCCGATGGTACCACCTCCACATCGTCGTCCTCAAAGATGAGGCCGCTGTCTGCAAAGGAAACCCCGGGGTAGCGCCCGAGGACCCAATCTCGGACCTCGGTAGCGCCCATTGTGTACCCCGGGGCGATGGCGTTCTTGATCTCCTCCCTGAAGGCCTCGGAGGAACGATACTTCTCGACTCCTCGGGCCTCGGCTTCCTGAATGCGGGCCCTCACTTGTGACTTCAACTCCGAGAGCTTCCGATCGCACTCTCGGCGCTCGAGGGCTAGGTCCCTCTCCAGGTGCTCCACCTTCTCGAGGAGGGTGGTGCGCTCGTTGTCTAGGGAGACCTTCTCCCTCTCGCAGACTTCAAGCTCCCGACACATGGCCTCGGTTCGAGCCGCCAGCTGACCCATCTGGGTCTGAGCCTGCACGAAGCACCGAAGGTCAGAATGAAAAAATATATATATAGTACAAGTAAAAAAGGGGCAGGAGGACCGAAGCTTACCCCCGCCATGTAGATGCACGCGGAGGTGATCAGTGCCGCCGTCCCTTGCTTCTGGGCTTCGGTGGCATCCCGGGGAAGACTCCCCTTCATCACCAACTCTCTGGCAACCCGTCCGACGGCCAGAGTGTCGTCTTCCTTCACCGACCATTGTGGGACGAACCCCACCTCAGCCCTCGTCGACGAGACCTTCGGGCCTCGGGAGGCAGCAGCGGACGAAGGGTCTTGAGCAGGTCCGTCTCTGCCAGGAGCAGCAAGGGCTTGGACAGCCTCGGCAGTCGACCCCTCCACCCTGGGCCTCTTCTTCGGGGTCTCGGAGGACGGTCCCGTCTTTTCCTTCCTTTTGGACTTCGGCTGTTGGGGGGCATCACGTGCCTTGGCTTCCTTTATCTTTGCCTGTCTTGCAGCGGCGGCGGCCTTAGCCTCGGCTCTGGTAACTTGCACTGCAAGAAGAAGCAGGCGTATTAGTACGAAGGACCGACACTCGAAGGAAGCAGAAAGAGGCTAGCCTAACTCACCCGGGCTAAGCCCGAACTTGAAGAGGATGGCGTCGGACTTGAGGCAGTCGGCCTCGACTGGAGAGCAGCCTTCCTGCCGCCTCGCCATCGCCAATGACTCCGCGTCTGCCCCGAATAGGGCAGGGGCGGAGTTCACATCCCTAAGGTCCGGGATGCCCCAGACCGTGCCGAAGGGCACCCCCTCGGTCGACTTCACAAAAAAGTACTTTTCCTTCCATCCGTGGATGGAAGTCGGGTAACCCTTCAGGAGCCGAAGGTCCTTTCGGGGGCAGAAATAGTACCAGCCCGTAAGTCCCTTGCAGGCCTGAAGGAGAAAACAGCTGATAAAGAGTTGAAGGGAGAGGGGCCTCTTGTGCCGAACGAAGAAGATGACGAAGCTTAACGCTTGTCGCCACCCGTTCGGCGTTAGCTGGGTCGGGCTTACCCCATAGTGCCGAAACACTTTGGTAAAGAAGGGGTGGAGGGGCAGCCGAAGGCCTGCCTTGAAGGCCTCCTTGTACAGGCACAGCTCCTCGGGGTTCCGATAGCTGGCTCGGTCAGAAGGTCTGGGCAGACGGAGCTCGAAAGCATCCGAAACACCGAAGGAGGCCCTCAGCTCCTCCAGTTCTGGTTCGTCCATCGTGGAGACGATCCTGAGGGCCTCAACTTCCAGGGGCTCCTGGGTCTGGGCTCGGGCGTCGAGCACCCTCTCCCTGAACTCCTCACCATTGGAGCCACCCTTGGACCCCGACGGTGAGGCCGCGGACGATGAGTCGCGGGAGGAGGGAGAGTCGGTGGAATCCGAGGACATCCCTCGGACTTCCCCAGGACTCCTATACCTACGTCTTGGTCTTGACCTCTCGCGGGATGATGGGCTGTAGCCCGACGAGGAAGACATCACTTACTTGTTGCTAAGCTAGGGAGGAAGAGGACGAAGGCTAGAAGGGGATCCGAGGCCGAAGGTGAGCTCTCCGAAGGAAAAAAAGAAAGGTTGCCCCACAAATGGCCCCCCACACTATATAGATGGGGGAATGGCGGTACGACTTCCCGAGCATTAATGGCACCGCCACGTCAGGGTACGAAGCCTCGAGGTTTGCGCCCGAACGGACCTAGCAGACGGTCCCTCCTTCGGTTGGGAGTTCGGCCAAAGCCGAACGGACCTGACCGAGGGTCCCTCCTTCGGTTGGGAGTTCGGCCAAAGCCGAACGGACCTGACCGAGGGTCCCTCCTTCGGTTGGGAGTTCGGCCAAAGCCGAACGGACCTGACCGAGGGTCCCTCCTTCGGTTGGGAGTTCGGCCAAAGCCGAACGGACCTGACCGAGGGTCCCTCCTTCGGTGGGGAGTTCAGCCAAAGCCGAACGGACCTGACCGAGGGTCCCTCCTTCGGTTGGGAGTTCGGCCAAAGCCGAACGGACCTGACCGAGGGTCACTCCTTCGGTTGGGAGGTCGGCCAAAGCCGAACGGAGCCGACCGAAGGTCCCACCTTCAACAGGGGGCTCAGCAAAGCCGAACGGACCTGACCGAGGGTCACTCCTTCTGTTGGGAGGTCGGCCAAAGCCGAACGGAGCCGACCGAAGGTCCCACCTTCAATAGGGGGCTCAGTAAAGCCGATCTTAAGCGGTCGAAGGTCTTTCTCTCGGTCGACCCCAAGCCTTGGTCATTGGTAATGCCGAGGCCGAAGGAACAAGTCAACCAAAGAAGAAGGTTACTCCCACAGGAAGAAGCTCCTAGTGGAAGTAAGGGGGCTCCTGATATAGCCAAAATAACCTCTCGGTGAGGGCAATGACACGTGTCGCCTCCAAGACACGTGTCCTCCGCCAGACGAAGGTTCCAAGAAGCCACTCACACTCGAGCACGCTCAATCACCAAGGCACGCCCGCAGAATCACGCGGGATCACGTCTCCTGCATGAGGGGAATATTCCCCCCCAGAAGGTTGGACGTATTCGAGTGGGACTCTAAGAGGGAAGAAGGGAGAAAAACCCTAAGGCCGAAAGACTATATAAGAAGGCACGGAAGAAGAGGGAAGGTAAGCTCTGAGACCCTCACCATTACTCCTTTATTGAACTGTGCGGCCGACCCTGACTTGAGCGTCGGAGGACTAACCCCGGACTAAGTTCCGGGCCTCCGTCGTCTGTGTTTGTGTAGGTTGGACTAGCGGGGTTTTTTGGCAGCAACACTACTGATCCGATTCCAATTCCTTAAACGATGGTCACACACCTTATCTTAGTATTCCAATTAATTATATATCATCCTCATATCATAATAAGGCAAAAATGTAGATTTCACCAGTAATCCTTACATGAACAAGAGCCATTTCTAAAATGATGGAAACGACTCCGATCTCTTGCGATGATCTCCCTGTTGAAAATCTTTGATATGAGCTTTGTTGCTGAGTGGCAATTTCCACATATACGAAGGTTCTTCACTATTCTGATTGTTGTCCCTGGTTTTGTACTGATCAACCCATAAGCAATCGCCAATTTCTCACTGTGATAAGACAATACTCCTTCCTTCCATTCCTCATCTATATCATAGAGTACCTCTGATGTATCTGGTACATGACCAGCCAACTCCAATAGTTCATCTATTTCATCCAACATCTTATATATCTCTTTGCAATGTTGATGTGATTTGTCACCAACGAGAAACTCATGTAAAACACTATCCACCTCAATAGAGCTACAGCCAGGTACTTTCTTCATTCCCCTATCATTTAATCTGGTTCTTATCCTTGCAACTTCCTCCCACTTGCCAGCTTTTGCATAGATGTTTGATAAAAGTACATAACCCCCAGGATTTTCCAGCTCCAGTTTGAAAAGATGTTCTGCAACAAGCTCACCTAGCTCAACATTGCCATGGACCCGACAAGCTCCTAGCAGAGAACCCCAAATAGCTCCATCAGGCTCAATTTCCATATTCTTCATCAAGGCCTCTGCTTCATCAAACAGCCCAGCACGACCAAGCAGATCAATCATACACCCGTAGTGTTGCAATTTTGGTGAAATCTTGTACTCCTTGATCATGGTATCAAAGTATTTGTGACCTAATTCCACCAAGCCCGCATGGCTACAAGCCGAAAGTACACCAACAAAAGTGATATCATCCGGTTTGAATCCTTCTTCAACCATCCTTGAGAAAAGCTGGAGGGCCATATCTGCATACCCATGCATGGCTAGTCCAGATATCATTGCATTCCAAGAAGACAGGCTTTTAGATTTCATAGAGTCAAAGACCTGTTTTGCAGCCTGTATACTTCCACATTTAGCATACATGTCAATGAGACTAGTTGAAAGAGAAGTATCAACTGAATTACTAAAATTCTTGTCTGTATATGCATGAATCCATTTGCCAAGATCAAGAGTACCTAAGTATGCACAGGCTGGTAGAATACTCAAGAAAGTGACCTCATTAGGCTTTTCATTTGATTGTAGCATTTTCCTAAAGAGATCCAGAGCTTCTTTATAGTGGCTCATATGAGTATACCCACCAATCATAACATTCCATGAGATTTGATCTCTTTGACTTACTCTGTCAAATAAACCACGAGCTGTTTCCAACTCCCCACACTTGGAATACATGTCAATGAGAGCATTAACAAGCCGAAGATTTGAACCAAGTCCATGATCTTTAATCCAAGACTGAACCTTAATCCCCAACTCAAGGGACCCCAATTGAGCACAGGCTGAAAGAACACTAACCATAGTGCTCTCATTGGGCTGGGCATTTGCTCTCAGCATTTCCTGAAAGAAATCCAGAGCCTCTTTGTATCGCCCACTTTGGGCATAGCCTGCAATCATGGCATTCCATGATACAACATCTCTAACAGGAATTTCATCAAATAGCTGACGAGCATTGTCCAGATAACCTGCCGAAGCATAACCTGTTAGCAAAGCCGTGAAGGAAACCGCATTTCTCGAAAAACCTTTATCAAAGACCAGCCGGGCATCAGCTAGTTCGCCGCTTTGGGCATACATGTTAATTAGAGAAGTATGTACAAAGGCGTCAGTCTCAAGACCAAGCTTCACAACATGCGCATGGACCTGTTTCCCTTCATGGGTAGCTTGAACTTTCGCACAAGCTTTCAAAAGGAAAGGGAAAGTATAGCTATTCGGCTCTGTTCCTGCAAGGAGCATACTTACATAGAAAGCTATGGCATGGATAGGGGTAGAGCTCAAGCAATGACCTCGAATAATCGTGTTCCATACGAATTGGTTTGGTTCATCGATGCAAGAAAAGACTGAGACAGCGTAAGAAAGATCACCAGTGGGAGAAATTGCACAAAACTCGATTAGCTTACTCAGTGCATATTGGGTGTTGTGTAGGCCTGTCTTGATGAATTGGGAGTGGATTTGTTTAAAATTTTCCATACCCCTGCATGAGGAGAGAAGAGAGAGAGATGGGTGAAATCTGAGGAGTTTGTAAGCAGGGTCTGAGAAGGGGAGGAGATGCAGAGAGGACGAAGAGATCAAAGGGGACTGCAAAGAGAACAACATTGGCAAAAGGTCTGAAACTTCTGTTTGAAGTTTCTTTCAACTTTCGAGCTTGAACCGCCAAAAACAATAACAGATCCTTTGTGGGAGGGGATTAACTCTCTCTCCCTCTCTCTCTCTCTCTCGGACAGTCCGATCTTGGCCTATAAATCTCAACCTTAGCCCAGCCTAGCTATGATGGACTAAAAACCCAATCCAAGCTCTGAAAGTCTTGTGCAGGCTTATTTGAATAAGTGTGATGGGTTCATAACAAGGATATCTAGTTCTGGGGTTTGAACTTTGAAGTGGTACGAAGGTTAATTCAATTCAATTAAGACTTTTTTTGGCATCATTTTTCTTTTTATTAATTTATCAAAAATCATTAATGAATATTTTTTTTAATCAAAACATAAAAATATTGATAACTACTTGAGAAAAATGGTTTTTTATGAGAAATAGTTTGATATTCTTGTGTGCAAAATGATTTTTGAAGAAATGGATGAAGATATATTCCCTTCTATTGGTGTATGATGTCTTGTATTCCGTCGCAGTTTAAATTCAGGGAGTACTAGTGCAGGAACTAGACAGGCAGGACGGCGGTCCCGCTAGCCGGTTAGCGGGCCGTGGGGGTTGCAAGGGGGGCAGGAGGCCCTCCTGCATAGCAGGGGGTGTAAGGGGGTGCAGCCTCCCGCTCGAATTTTTTATTTGAGGGCAATTGTAGTTTAATCCGGATTAGGGTTTTTTCGCTATATATTTGTAGCGAGGATTTCTTTCTTTGTAATGCAAGCAATACGGAGAGGTGTGAGGAAGAGCACTGTAACCCTATTCTCCATTGATAGTGAAGCAGTAGCTCATCTCACTGGGGACGTAGGCAACCTTGCCGAACCTCGTAAAATCTATGTGCATTGTTTGTTTTGTTTTTCCATTATCTTCTGCATCGTTTTAGGGTTGAGTTTCTACACCTTCACCCATCTTCTTTATAATTCGCTTTCTCCACTTTGTATTGAAGAAGGGGCAAGGGGCTTGAATTTCTAATTACAAAACAAATGACTATCTTATCCCTTCATATTGGGACTTTAAGTGTGTGTTCATTAAGGTTCAACGTAAAAATAAATGAAAATCCCTTTTGGCCAAAACACATAAATGGCTCTTGATCTCTTTTTTGGCTTTTGGGTTTTATCAATTTTTTTTTTTTTTAATAGAAACAAGCTCCATCAATGATACCACATGCAACCGAAACCGTTTTTATAAAAAAAAAAATGACACTTCAGTCATATTCTAATTTAATGGGATCAACGACATGGAGTCTTTTGACAATTGAAACTATTCAAACCCATAACTATTATAACTAAATGAGTTCCTAAATTATCATGTACCTCTACACCTAGTTCACTCAGCTGTGCTTCATTGTGCAAGCAATATATCATATATATATTTTTTAATTTATGATTAAAGTAGGTACATAAAATTATTACTTTGAGGCGCTTTCCTATCATCAATTTTCATTATCCCACTTTTAATCGTAAAGACCCCTTTTGTTGAATTGATTACTCTCATTGATTTGAATATAAAGTTCTTCCATGCTTCAACATTACAACACCTTCAACACAAGAAGTTATTGAAGCTCAAGTTATCGTCTGGAGAATGGACAAGTACAAATGCCAAATTATGCAAGGAAATCACCGTCTATTTCGAACAAGCATTTATTTCTCAATGTTGTGAGGGTGGGCAGATTCACTTAGCTCTTTTCTCCATGGCACCCACGAATCCCCTAGTCCAAATGGTGTGGCATTTTTAGATGATTTTTCTTAGATTTGGAGCCTCCCACTATTATTAACAAATGAAACATTGCTTAGAAGATCACTAATTTGGAGATTATAGATCAATTGAGACCACTAAGCTTATGTGGTGTAGCAACAAAGGTGATTATGAAGGTAATATGTTCACACTTGAAGACTATGCTTGATGACATTCTCTTTAGCACAACTTTCCTTCATCCCTAATAGGCTCTTCTCGGATAATATTTACACCACACTTAAACTTTTCCATTATATTAAGAGTCGAAAGAAGGAGAAGACACTACAAGAAAAGTGGTCAATGGCGGCATTTGAGTGGGGGCCTTTGACGGCGTTTCCTACAAATGCCGTTAAATATAAACATTCAACGGCATTTTTAAGCAAAAACCGTCTTATATAACACAATAGGCGGCATTTTGTATAGACCGCCGCTGTATATTATATATGACGGCATTTATTACTAAATGCCGCCATATACATGAATTTTTGGTGGCGTTGATTACATAACGCCATGGTATATAAGACTATTTGAGGCGTTTAGTAATAAATGCCGCTGTATATATGAGTATTTGGAGGCATTTATTGAAAAATGTTGCAAGATATAATCCTCTTGGCAGTGTTATAAAATAATGTCGTAGTATATAAGAATATTTGAGATGTTTAGTAATAAATGCCGCAGTATATATGAGTATTTAGGGGTGTTTATTGAAAAATGTTGCAGTATATAATCCTATTGGCGGTATTTATTTCATAACGCCTTGGTATATAAAAATATTTGAAGCGTTTAGTAACAAACGCCGCCATATACATGTGTATTTACTGTACACATAATAACATTGGAGGCATTTCCTACTAAATGCCACAGTATATAAAAATATTTTGAGGCTTTTCTTGATAAAATGCCCCTATAAATTATAATACAATGAGGAAGGTGAAATCATGTTCGTACCATTTTTTTTTTTTGCTAACAACAGGTATTCAGGCCTTCGGTCTGACTAGTTCCGTGGGCCCATACTGACCCCACAACCGTATAGAATATATAATGTAGTGTTTATGTGTTAACATCATCAAATATCTATCCTTTCCCACGCAAAAATCAAGCCTTATTCCCTTTCCACTCCTCCATTCTTATAACCTCTGCACGTTCTTATAGCCCATGTTTCAAATCTTTCTCACCACTCCTTGCCCGCTCTTCCATTCTCTCTCTCACACTAGTTGACCAAAATGCCCTTATTAAGTCACCATAGAGAAATCATGTCATGGAACAAAAATATTAAATTTGTTGTTTTTCCAATAAAGAAGCAAAAGGTATTATTGATATTCCCTAATTAAAGTTGTGAAGATATCAGAAATTGGCATATGCCCTTAAATCATCGCTTCTCTCGCTTGTTGCCTAGCCCCATACTATGCATTGTCCTAAGTTATAACCATAATCTATAGGAAACCAACATGCTTAAATCGACTTCCCTTGGTCTCTCTCTCTCTCTCAACCCTAGCTAGTTGATCTCCCCTTTTTATGATTTGTGATTTGATTTGATGCCCTATTTGTTGTCGGGTATATAAATACATTTTTTTATCGAACCTTGTGCACGAGGCTCCCTCTACTGCAAGGTCTTGGAGGGGCAAATGTACATAGCTTCCAAGTTTTAACCGTTGAACCACATGCTTGCCACTCCCCTTTTCTTTATTTATAATAGAAAATAAAAAAGAGTTCAAAATAAGATAGGAAACCCCTAGCTGTTCCCCCTTACAAGCTACACCATTCATTTTAAAAGCCAAAAATACTGTGGAACCAACTTGAAGCTCTCAAGAAAATAAAAGAAAATAATTTGACTGAACCATTGGTAGGGATGTCAATCACAAGCCTGCACCAGTTAGATCAATCGAGCCCGACCGTTTGAAGATCAGCTCGGCCTGCACCAATTACTAAATGAGTCGGGCTTAAGCCTGGCCCGTTTATAAACAAGTAGTACACGATGCAAGGGGTAACCCCGATGGGCACCCAATCGGCCCGGCCTGCTTAGAAGCCCAACTCGGCCTGACCCGTTTGCCCGACCGTTTATATGTATATTTTGATTTTTTTTGGATAGAATAGAGTACATATATATATATATATATTTATATCAATTATTGAATGTAAGTAAATGTAAAATCTTTTCTAAATTGTTAATGATTTAATAAAATATATTAAAATATCTTATATCTAAGACAATTAAAGACTGTTTAAGGGCCGTTTAAGATTTATGGGTACATTACCCGTTCAAAGCCCAATAGCCCGATTAGGAGAAGACCGGTTAAAGTCGAGAACCCAATCGAGTCCAACACAAGACCGAATCATTTCTTAAATAAGTAGGTCACGGTCCAAGGATATAAGTCAAGCCCGGCTAAGTCTGACCGAGACTGGCCCGACGTAACCGATTGACACCTCTAACCACTAGACCACCAGTTCAACTAGAACTCAACTTAAAACATTTAAAATAAAATAGAGCAAAGCAATTGGAATTAAAACGAACTGAGCCCAGGCCAAGTTAAACCACTTTATAATAGAACTGGGCAATGTTAGGCTTGGTTCATTTTGGACTTGCTACGCTGGTAACCTTTAATTTTGCATCACACTTTGTTGGTATATGATGGCTTATATTCGGTTGCAGTTTAATCCAAGGAGTACTGATGTAGGACCTCCCGCTTGCCCGTTGCGTTTCTACACACTTCTTTGTTTAGGATGAGGTTCTGCATTTTTTTTTCTCCCTGCTCTTTTGAGGGAAAATTGAAACAATATGGGGACTTTTTAAAATAGACGCCACAGTATGCAACACCATTTGGGGCGTATCACGCATAACGCCGTTGTAACCTCAATTTTTGGGGGCGTTTTACAATAAATGCCACTATATTTAAGCTAATAGAAATACTTTCCTAGCCAAAAACCACTCCCGCCTTACTTTTCACAGCTCCTCTTGCACGCCCAAATTTTTAGGATATGGACTTCTCTCAAAGTCTCTCAAGCTCATGGTTCATGGACACCTGAGAACGGTGTCTCCCGCTGCAATCTCTCTCACTTCCCTAGTTCTCTTCCTCTTCACTCTCCTGCTGCAATCTACTCTCTCATCACTCTTTGCCCACTCTCCTGCTAAAATTTTTCTTAAAATCTCCAAGTGCCATGTCTAAAGAAAATCATTTGAAGGGGAAGGGTTTCTAGGTTTTTGGATTTTGCACAGGTATTCCTCCTATCTTTTGTTTTTCTTCTTATTTACCACAGTAGGTTATCAGCATAGGGTCGATTTCGATACATTATGGATTCCTTTAATAGTTCTTTACTGGTCTATTATTGATCCAATCTGGGTTTTCTTAAATCTTTTTTTCTAATTAGTTGGAATTTGTCTTTGTTCTCTCTCTCTCTCTCTCAGGCAACGAATTAACCGGCAAGCCTTTGCAGATCCAAGAAAACAGAGAGACTCTTATTGTAATACCCCGCTTCTTAAACCCGGTCTGATTTTGCGATTGAACCGGTTTAACCATGCAGGAACTGAGCCAGAGAAAATTAGAGCGGATTCCTTATGGGCTATGATGGCACGGGTGACCTTAAACACCGGCTGGCCCGACAAGTCCGAGCCAGTGCCAGAAGAGACGGGAGTGCCCAAACCGTGTACGTGCACCTACCATAAGGCTATGTACGGATAAAACAAGTATTATATCCGTATTTTAAGGTATATACGTATGCTACATCGTATGCCTGGGGTGGGGTTCGCGCCGAGGTCCTAACCCGGTCAAAATCCCAAGTTTTGGCTCTCAGGTGGGTAGGACAGGTGGGTGCACCCACCTTAGTGACCCATCCAAGACTATTCACTTAATTAGGAATAGTATATAAGGCTTTATGATTTGTTTTCTTTCCATTTATTACCCTCGTACATTTGGTGAGAAAAGTAAAGAGGAGAGAAAAGAAAGGGAAGAAGAAAGGAAGAGGAAGAAAGGAAGGATTTCAGTGGCGCCGAAGCTCGATCTTGCCATTCTGGTGCTGGGAGAGTAATCTTCAACTCTAGATCTACAGTTGGAGGTAAGAAAAGTTGGGTTTTATGAACATTCACCATACCCAAGCTTTAAACCCTTGATTCGAGTATGGGTTCTTGAGATCTTGTAAATACCCTTTGAAATGATGAATATAAAGTTTAATAGATGATTTATGTGTTGATCTTGAAGGATTTGAAGAGATATTGACAAGGTAGAAGAAGCATTGTGGGTTGAAGTGATTTGGAGGGTTTGAAGTCATTCTTGAGCAAAGGAGGTAAGATGGCTTTCCCTCACTTGAATCTAACCTAGATCTAGGTTAGAACCATCCTATAGGACCTTGAAGGTGTGAAGAATGGGTGGGGAAAAGCCCCATTTGATTCCCCAAAGAATGGAGAAAATGAGGAAGAAACAGGGTCTTTCCCGCCAAAACCGATGGGTATAACCGACAGGTACCTACTCGCCTGAGGGTACCCACCTGAGAAGGCAGGGGGCTTCGGGCCCAACCGGCGGGTACAATCGGCGGGCCCCTACCCGCCGGTCATAACCGGTGGGTAAAACCGATGGGTAGACAGCCCACCTGTCTGACCCACCCGTGTGGCCCCGAAGGTGATCCTTATGTCCAATCGAACCCAAATTGGACGTGTGACATTCTTTTGACGTTCTAAACACGATTTTAATATCGGATTTCATTAATTTCGATTCTAAAATGGTGAAGTACTAACCCCTCTCAACTATGTTAGGTTCACCAAATCCTACCCGTTTCGCTCCGGATCTCGCCCGTACCAAACGGGAATCCTTGTACGCTACAAGTAAGTGGAGAGAGGACGTTTGGCCTTGTTTCAAGGCATTTGTTTGGCATTCATATAACTATATCTAATCTAGTCATGTCATCATGAATATGCTATACAGATTGGTCATTCCACACATTGATGTGCATATATGCTATGTTTACTTTTCAAATGCCAATTGAATGAGATGTTTATATGATTGAATGTGGACATCATGGTGCATAATGCATTGCTAGACTAGATGCTGTAGTCGGCTTGGAAACGAACGCATTGGTGGCCCGTGGAATGGGACACAGAGGTACTATGCAGTCGTACTATTGTCATAT
>NC_056566.1:1208766-1238698 GCF_013358625.1 Macadamia integrifolia
GAGGTCGTGCTGAGCTCCACTTCTGAGGCCGAGCTGAGCTCTTCTATGTGATGCCGAGCTGGGCACGACCTTGATGCCGAGCTGAGCTCCAGCCTTGATACCGAGCCGAGCTGTGTACTCTGATGGTTTTGATGATTTCCTGTATATACTTGGTATTTGAATCATATTCTGTTGTGTATATATCATGCCTTCGGGCCCAAATGTATATAATTATTGTATCACAATTTGGGTATCAAGTATATGGGAGTTATTCACAGGTAAAACTTAGTCTTCCGCTGATCTGATGAACTTATGTTAGTGTGTGTATGCTGTGGTGGAATACAGTATCTGATGATCCTGGCAGGTTTGGGTTAACCGATGTTAACTCGGTCACTGCTCCGGTTCAGGGTGAACGGGGTGTGACAAACGGTGGTATCAGAGGGTGATGCTCTGCTCCACTCACAGCATACCATTAGAATCCCGTAGACTCTATAATAGGAAAATGGGGTTGGGCTAATATAAAAGCTTTAAAGATTAAAAGCTAAAGAAAGAAAGTATAAAAAGGGATTGCATTATATATTGCATTCATGGCATGCGTGAGTATAGATAAAAAGGGGATTAGGTTGGTGATGTAACCTATAGAGTACTATTTCAACGAAATTTCGACAGCATAACGGCGTAAAATGGGATTTCCAAAAATTTTACACAAATACCTGATAAACAACAGATAATAAATATAACAAAGATCACAGATGGCACAATACATCACAACAAAATCACACAAGCACTCCACATATGAAATCACCACAAAAAATCCACTATCCAAAGATATATTATTCCATAAATGAAACCAGTTACAATACATATACAAGGAATGAGAATAAATAAATATACAATGTCTACAAAAAAGGAGAAAACGGGTAAACAACTAGTGTGGGTGAGCCAAGCCCTCACTGGTCGTCGTCATCATCGTCGATGATCACCACGTTCGCTGGAGGCCTGGAGTTGACGTCGAAGCGGTGATCGTAATAATCGAACCTCGCGTTCACCAGCCGTACCTCCCTCCGAAGCCGGCCATAGTCTGCTGAGATAGCGTTGGCCCTGGTGTCCAAGTCCTGACCCAGCCTAAGGAAGGAATCCTCCAAGGTGGTCTGCCTCTCCATAAGGCGTTCCTCCCTGGAGACAATCTCGTCCAGCCGCCTCAGTATCTGAACCTGGCCATCCTATAAGGCCCGCATGGAGGACATCATGCCCTCAAAGTCGTAAGCACCACTCCCAGGTGGTGGGGCTGTAGCTCTAGAAGAACTAGGACCAGGACCTCTCGACTCCTGAGGCGCCTCCTCAGGGATGCTGCCACCCATCAGATCCTCCTCCTCGTCCTGAGGAACGTAGTCCTCATCCTCCTCACTGGACTCCTCCTCCATGGGGACATCCTCCATCGGGGCACCCCTCCTACCCCTACCTCTCTGAGCTCCTGATCTAGGAGGTGAATCCATGAGGGTCTGAAGACCCATCTTCAGGAGGTTTCTCCGGTCGAACCTATCAGCCGGAGTTTTCCCCTCCTCACCGCTCAGATCCACCCCGAAGAACTCAAAGATCCTAGTGAGGATCCTGCCGTAAGGGAATCCTCCATCCTCTGGGTGGGAAGTATGGTGCTCCATCGTCCTGAGAATAATGTAGGGTAGGCACAAGTGCTCGCCGCCTCCCTCTGCGGCCGTGAAAATGCAGAATGCGATGAAAGCCGCCATGAAACCCACCTAGTTCCGATGACCTCCTCTGGGGAGCAGGTTGAACTGGATCAAACGGGCGAATAGACGAACCTCAGGGTAGAAGGATGTCTCGGACTCCGGGCGACTGCTGCTGCCGCAGATGGTCTCGTAGATGAAGTCCGGTGTCTCCAGGCTCATGAACGGTCCTTGAGGCCTACCCCGGGGGGGACTGTAGTATCGGTGTCCCACCGCCGATATACCCAAGATACTGGCCAAGGTGCCTACTGTCAGCTGGATGTCCACTCCCTTCACCAAGCTGCTAATGGTGAACTCCCCGTACGGATACGACACCTCCAGGTTACAATAGAACCGACGGACGAGCTGCTCGTAGCATGGTCGGTCCACGTGAAGAATAAAGTCCCAGCCCAATGTTGAGAACCTCTCCTGAAGCCTAGCCTTGTGGAAGTCCTCGACTACCACGGTCTTCTCCATCAACACTGACCCCTTTAGGAAGTTGGGCCAGTTGGCTGCGGCCTCGGCACTGAGGAAGTGCTCCTCATCATAGTCTGAAGGATCAGACTGGGCAGGTGCAGGTCTCCCTGTGCGAGGAGCTGAAGAGCTGGTCTCCGCACTTTTCCGCTTAGAAGCGGTGGTCTTGCGTCTAACGCCAGAGGAAGATGGCCCTTTGCCGGTGCGTGACGACATCCTGGCAATAAGAGAAGAAAGTAGGGATTAGTACAGGAAGGAAAATGACAGCAGCATTAAAAAGGGGAAATCCAAAACCCAATTCATGCAAAACGGGAACGGCAACAATCTAAGAACGATAGGAAACCTATGACATGATGACCGATAGTTGACAACGCATAGAAACATACCCAAATAGACTATGGAGTTCCATGAATACAAGTATGGATGAAAATCAAGGAAACCAATGCCAAAAATAGGGATTTTCATGGAAATACATGGGGATTCCAAGCATAATGGAGGATTCATGAAGTCTAAAGTAGATCTAGCGTAAATCAAATGGAATGCATCACAAAGGAGTCATCAATTGGAGAAAAAAGAGTGAGGATTGAAGAAATCCCCAAATTTGGAAACCTAGGGCACAAATTGGGGTTTTCTCCAAATGAAGAGATAAAATTTCTATAAACTACAAATGACCACAGTAGAAGCATCACAATCACATGGTAATACTATTCTATGGGGAAAAATATGGAAAGGAAGCCTAGAAAGTAAACTTTATTCATGCATTCTATACAAATGGAAATTTTGAAAAAGGAAGAAGGAGGAACTTACTTGAATGAGGGTGAGTTGACTCTTCTCTAAAGCGTCGAGTGGGTGAGTAGACTCACGAGTAGAAGCGCCGAGGAGACCTCCAAGATCTCCCAAGGAAGAAAGGAAGAAAGAGAAAGGAGATGGGGAAAGAGACAAGACAGAATAGGGTCTGTAGGGCCCTGTTCGTGTTTTAACACGGGCAAGACCGGCGGGTATAACCGGCGGGACCCTACCCGCCGGTGCCACCCACCGGTGTAAGGCAGTAAGACTGGCGGGTATAACCGGCGGGCTCCTACCCGCCGATGCAGCCCACCGGTTATGGCAGTTGGGAAATTTTGAAAATTTTTCTTCTTTTCTTTTTCCCTTCTCTCCTTCTAGCAATGATTTCATTGATTGTCACTATGGATGTTATTCCTATGATTAATATGCTATGGTCAAGTGGGACCATTAGCATGTCTGTTGTGGACTTTGCCTGTATCTTGGAATTGAGCTACGATTATTTACAGGCTATCATACACTACAACACCTCATGTAATGGCATATGATTGTGTGCCGAAATCAATTCTATGGTGTTTAACCAATATGGTGTGTGATGTGTTCCAGGTACAGGGATACGATGGTACGTACTAGATCCGGTAGTAATGCCCGAGGTACCTCGCCGGGTCCTCGTCGGGTCGGTCGACCACAAAATCCCAGGGGGTCCCGTTCTATGGGGCATACCTCACCTCCACTACCTCCAGAGACCCTTGGTCAGGGTGGGGCACATGGGGACCCACCTATGACTGCACTCCCGGACCCTCCACCGGTTATCACACCGGGAGATGTTGCTACAATAATCCAGCAGTCCCAACAAGCTTTCCAGCAACAAATGCTTCAGCAACAGCAAGCATTTATGACTGCCATCCAGTAACAGTTGGATTTTTCTCAACCGGGTCAACCTCCCCGATTACTCACTCCGCAGGACCCACCTGTAGGGTCGGGAACGGGACCACAAGTGGTGGGTACACCTCCAATCCCACCATTCGGTATTCCTCAGCATGGGATGCCTCCTCTATACTCCTACTATCCTGTCTATGCTCCTAACTTCCCGGCGACGAGTAATACGTCAAGGGTAGTGGAGTCATTCAAGAGGAACTTACCACCTGTATTCTCTAAGGTGGGGAGTGATCCTCTGGAACCGGATCAGTGGATCCAAGAATTAGAGAAGATATTTGAGGTGCTTGAGTGCACGGATGCCCAGAAACTTATTTGTGCTGGGTTGCAACTCAAGAAAGAGGCAAATTCTTGGTGGCAAGCCTCCAAACCTATATTGATGGTTGCTCATCCAGAACCTACTTAGGAGCAGTTCAAGGAGTTGTTCTTGGATAACCATTATCCGCGCAGTTTCAGAGACCGAAAGGAGACTGAGTTCATGGCCTTAACTCAAGGAGGTAAGACTGTCCTTGAGTACCAACAACAATTCGAGAGTTTGTTCTATTTTGCCCCAAGGCATATACGAACAGCTGAAGAGAAGGCAGCAAGGTTCCTAAAAGGCCTAAAAGCATCTATTGGGTCTGTGCTTGAAGCCATGGATTTGACCGAATATGACCAGATTGTACAGAAGGCCAAGACCATGGAAGATAAGCAAAAGGGTGAACAGTCCCTCACTCCTGGACTGTGGAAGAGAACAAATCCATTCCCAGATGTGGGAAATTCCTCCAAAGCATACTGCGGATCATACAGTTCTGGGCCTATGTATAGGCAGCCCTATAGGCCACCTGGCTACCCTCCTAGGCCAGTTGGTGGTTCGGGTTCTACCTCTTTTCGCCCGAACACTAGTGTGGCACCCACAGCTCCAAGGCCACCTCGACCTCCATCTGCAGCGGGTCAAGTGCAGAGGGGCCCCGCTCCAGTTCTGACGTCTCAGATTCGTTGCTTCAACTGCCATTCCTATGGGCATTATGAGAAAGACTATCGGGCCCGACCAGCCTTGCCCTCCAGTCAGCCCTCTGCGTACCGACCTCCCTTACCTCGAGGCAGTCAACCGCAGGGAAGGATGTATGCCCTATCAGCCGAGGAAGCTGAGGCTAGTACAGAAGTTGTAGCAGGTACATTTTAAATTAAGAAGTTCATTATGATTCATATTGATGACCTGCTGAAATTATATACATTGTTATACTAGGCATCCTACCCATATCGGGTATACCAGCCCATGTTTTATTTGATTCAGGAGCTACTCATTCATTCGCATCTAAGAGATTTGTAGGGGAACTTGAGATGTCACCCAGAATCCTAGACCATGGAATGATTGTTAGTATGCCTACTGGTAAAGTTGCACAGTTGAAGGAAGTGTATGGGCCGTGCCCAGTGGAGATTAGTGGGAAGAACTTTGATGCACAACTCATTAAATTCAATATGCAGAATTTTGATGTTATATTGGGTATGGATTGGTTGTCGGCTCATCGAGCTAATGTGATCTGTGCGGAAAGGCTGATTAAGGTAACAGATGACGAAGGGAAAGAGTGGGTATACCGAGCAGATACAATGAAAAGGGTGAGGAAGGTCCTCGTCTCCGCTCTCCAAGCAGTGACGTTACTAGAAAGTGGATGTCAGGGTTACATAGCCTCGGTACTCGATGTTGATGCAAGAATTACACCTCTAGAAAAAGTAAAGGTGGTTAAAGAGTTTCCCGATGTTTTCCCAGATGATCTGATGCATTTACCACCTGACAGAGAGTTGGAGTTTGCCATAGACTTGATTCCTGGAGCAGCTCCAGTATCAAAGGCTCCATATAGGATGGCACCAGCTGAATTGAAGGAGTTACAGATGCAGTTGCAGGAACTATTGGAAAAGGGGTTTATTCACCCAAGTGTTTCACCTTGGGGTGCCCCGGTGTTGTTTGTCAAGAAAAAGGATGGTAGCTTGCGTATGTGCATAGATTACCGGGAGTTGAATAAGCTAACCATTAAGAACCGATATCCATTGCCACGCATTGATGATTTATTTGATCAGTTGCAAGGAGCCAGGGTATTTTCGAAGATAGACCTTCGGTCCGGCTATTATCAGTTCAAGATAAAGAGTAGTGATATACCCAAAACAGCATTTAGGACTCGATACGGCCATTATGAGTTCCTAGTGTTGTCCTTCGGGTTAACCAATGCACCGGCAGCATTTATGGATCTAATGAATCGAGTATTTCAGGATGTGCTCGACAAATGGGTAATTGTTTTTATTGACGATATCTTGATCTACTCCAAGACCGAGGAGGAGCACACTCAACACTTGAGAATGGTGTTACAGAGGTTGAGAGATCAACAGTTGTTTGCCAAGTACAACAAGTGTGAATTCTGGCTTGAACAAGTTGGGTTCCTGGGGCACGTAGTGTCTAAAGCCAGAATCGAAGTAGATCCTGCTAAGGTGAAAGCAGTAGTGGAATGGGAAAGCCCCAAGAATGTTACTGAAATTAGAAGTTTCTTGGGTTTGGCTGGATATTACCGGCGTTTCATCGAGAATTTTGCTCGGATCTCAGCACCAATGACCAAGTTGACTAAAAAGGGTGTGAANTGATCTACTCCAAGACCGAAGAGGAGCACACTCAACACTTGAGAATGGTGTTACAGAGGTTGAGAGATCAACAGTTGTTTGCCAAGTACAGCAAGTGTGAATTCTGGCTAGAACAAGTTGGATTCCTGGGGCACGTAGTGTCTAAAGCTGGAATCGAAGTAGATCCTGCTAAGGTAAAAGCAGTAGTGGAATGGGAAAGTCCCAAGAATGTTACTGAAATTAGAAGTTTCCTGGGTTTGGCTGGATATTACCGGCGTTTCATCGAGAATTTTGCTCGGATCTCAGCACCAATGACCAAGTTGACTAAAAAGGGTGTGAAATTTGACTGGGCAGAGGAATGTGAGAAGAGCTTCCAGGAATTGAAAGAAAGGTTGGTGACTGCCCCTGTGCTGACTATTCCTGAGGGCACAGGTGGAATGACAGTCTATACCGATGCTTCCAAAGTTGGTTTGGGTTGTGTTCACATGCAACGCGGGAAGGTAATAGCGTATGCATCCCGACAACTAAAGGAATATGAGAAGAATTACCCCACTCATGACTTGGAACTAGCCGCAGTCATTTTTGCCCTTAAGATTTGGCGACATTATTTGTATGGGGAGAGGTGTGAGATATTCAGTGATCACAAAAGCCTGAAATACTTCTTCACCCAGAAGGATCTGAACATGAGACAGAGAAGATGGCTTGAACTCATGAAGGATTATGACTGCGATATTCAGTATCATCCCGGAAAGGCTAATGTAGTGGCAGATGCATTGAGTCGGAAGACACAGACTGTGTCGCTCTCATACTTAGCAGTCAGCTCACCACTTGTGCAAGAGGCGATGCTAATGGATGAAACCCTCTTGTATGAAGGGGCAACCCTAGAGCTTGAACCTCAACCAGAAAACCTTAAATGGTTGACGGCATCCTTATCGGCTCTACAGGTGCATCCGGCAATTAGGCAAGAGGTGATACTGAAGCAACCTTTGGATCCTGAATTGCAGCGAATCAGAGTTAAGGTTCAGGACCAAACAATGAACGACCCAGATTTTACTTTAGCCAGTGATGGGGCATTGATGTTTCGAGACAGATTGTGTGTACCCGATGATTTGGATATACAAGATAAAATCGTGAGAGAAGCACACAGCTCCGAATACTCACTTCATCCAGGAAGTACCAAAATGTACAAAGACCTCAAACAGAGTTACTGGTGGCCAAGCATGAAAGTCACCATAGCTTTGTATGTGGCGACTTGTCTTACCTGTCAGAAGGTGAAAGCTGAGAGGCATCGACCTTATGGTACCCTTCAACCACTCCCAGTACCAGAATGGAAGTGGGAAAGGATTACAATGGATTTCGTCACCGGACTACCAGGTACACCTAAGGGAATGGATGCGATATGGGTGATTGTGGATCGGCTTACCAAGACTGCTCATTTCATTCCTATCAAGACCAAGTTCTCCATGACCAGACTAGCACAACTTTACATGGACAACATAGTGCGTTTACATGGAGTGCCAGTGAGCATTGTTTCAGATAGAGACCCAAGGTTCACTTCCAGATTTTGGAAAAGCTTACAGCGTGCCTTGGGATCGCAACTGAATTTGAGTACAGCTTTTCACCCACAGACGGATGGTCAGTCGGAGCGAACCATACAGATAATAGAAGACATGCTCAGGGCATGTGCAATGGAGATGAGTGGCAGCTGGGAAGAATATATACCTCTTATGGAGTTTGCATATAATAATAGTTACCAAGCTACAATTGGGATGGCTCCATATGAAGCGTTATATGGGAGAAAGTGCAGAACTCCTTTGTATTGGGATGAGGTAGGTGAACGTCGAATGTTAGGACCTGAGATGATCCAGATGACTTGTGACAAGGTCGACGTTATTAGAGAACGGATTAAAGCAGCTCAGTCCCGTCAAAAGAGCTATGCGGACACCCGCAGGAAGGAGATTGAATTTCAACCAGGAGAAAAGGTATTTCTCAAGATCTCTCCTACTAAAGGTTTGCAAAGGTTTCACAGAAAGGGGAAGCTGAGCCCAAGATATATGGGACCATTTGAGATCTTGTCCCGGGTTGGCTCAGTGGCCTACATGCTTGCTCTGCCACCTTCGCTTGGGGATGTTCACAATGTATTCCATGTATCCATGCTGAAGAAGTATGTGCATGATCCATCTCATGTACTACCCGTGGAACCAGAGTACCTAGAAGCTGATATGACCTATACAGAACAGCCAGCTGAAATTTTGGACCGTAAGGTGAAAACCCTTCGCAACCGCTCCATTTCCTATGTAAAGGTGCGATGGGCTGATCATTCACTTGAAGAAGCATCTTAGGAGGTAGAAGAAGAAATGCGAGCCAAGTACCCTCACCTTTTTGATCAACCAGGTACGCAATTTCGGGGATGAAATTTTTCAGAAGGGGGGGGTAATGTAATATCCCGCTTCTTAAACCCGGTCTGATTTCGCGGTTGAACCGGTTTAACCATGCAGGAACCGAGCCAGAGGAGGTTAGAGCGGGTTCCTTATGGACTATGATGGCACGGGTGACCTTAAACACCGGTTGGCCCGATAAGTCCGAGCCAGTGCCAGAAGAGACGGGAGTACCCAAACCGTGTACGTGCACCTACCATAAGGCTATGTACGGATAAAACAGGTATTATATCTGTATTTTAAGATATATACGTTGGCTACAATGTATACCTGGGGTGAGGTTTGAGCCGAGGTCCGAGCCCGGTCAAAATCCCAAGTTTTGACTCTCGGATGGGTATGTCAGGTGGGTACACCCACCCACCTGAGTGACCCATCCATCACTATTCACTTAAGTAGGAATAGTATATAAAGCTTTATGACTTTTCTTTCCATTTATTACCCCCGTACGTTTGGTGAGAAAAGTAAAGAGGAGAGAGAAAAAAGAAAGGGAAGAAAGGAAGAGGAAGAAAGGAAGGATTCAGCGGCGCCGAAGCTCGATCTTGCCATTCCGGTGCCGGAAGAATAATCTTCAACGCGAGATCTACAGTTGGAGGTAAGAAAAGCTGGGTTTTATGAACATTAACCATACCCAAGCTTTAAACCCTTGATTCGAGTATGATTTCTTAAGATCTTGTAAACACCCTTTGAAATGATGGATCTAAGGTTTAATAGATGATTTATGTGCTGATCTTGAAGGATTTGAAGAGATATTGACAAGGTAGAAGGAGCATTGTGAGTTGGAAGTGATTTGGAGGGTTTGAAGTCATTCTTGAGCAAAGAAGGTAAGATGGTTCCCCTCACTTGAATCTAACTTAGATCTAAGCTAGAACCATCCTATAGGACTTTAAATGTGTGAAGAATGGGTTGAGAAAAGCCCTATTTGGGTCCCCAAGGAATGGAGGAAGTTGAGAAGAAACTGGGGTTTTTCTGCCAAAACCGACGGGTGCAACCGGCGGGTCCCTACCCGCCTGAGACACCCACCTGAGAGGACCAGGGGGTCCCTGACCAAACCGGCGGGTAGGACCGGTGGGTAGACAACCCACCTGAGTGACCCACCTGAGTGGCCAGAATGTGATTTTTGGGTCCGATCGAGCCCAAATCGGACGTGGGACCTTCTTTCGACGTTCTAAACACGATTTTGACGTCGGATTTCATTAATTTTGATTCTAAATTGGTGAAGTACTAACCCCGCTCAATTTTGTTAGGTTCACCAAAGCCTTCCCGATTCGCTCCGGATCTCGCCCGTACCGAACGGGAATCCTTGTACGCTACAGGTAAGTGGAGAGAGGACGTGTGGCCTTGTTTCAAGGCATTTGTTTGGCATTCATATAACCATATCTAATCTAGTCATGTCATCATGAATGTGCTATATAGATTAGTCATTCCACTCATTGATGTGCATATATGCTATGTTTACTTTTCAAATGCAAATTGAATGAGATGTTATATGTTGAATGTGGACATCATGTTGCATAATGCATTGATAGATTAGATGCCGTGGTCGGCTTGGAAACGAATGCATTGGTGGCCCGTGGTATGGGACACGGTGGCACTATACAGTCGTACTACATGTAGGAGTATGCGGTATTAGGATTCTCACCATCTCGTGCTACGACCCTTCCCAATAGGGGTTAAGGTGTTGGATTGCCATTTGGGGGGAAGCAGGGGTCGCGGTTGTCGGACACTGTGGCGGTTAGGCATTACGCCCGACGAGTCATGTAGGACAGTCGGCAACCCCGGTGGTATTTCAAGAGGGCCAATCGTACTGCTTTTAAATTGCTGGAGTCAGCACTGTCATTTAATTTATTTACATTTCAGTTGAGAGCCGGTGGACGGCATTGTCTTTATTTTCCGAGTACTCACGGTGGGCCTTCTCCAACAGCCCTATGGGCGTATCGCGGGAGGGAGTTCGCGGCTCGTACCCGGAGTATACACGCACTGTGGTTGTAGTAGCACTAAAACCAAAGACTTAGTAATGTTGTTTAGGTGTATGTGATTTAAAATGACTTGCATGGCATGTAGTGCATATGATGTGTTGTGATGTGTGGACTGTTGCGTGTGGTCCACCTCTCTACTTACTGAGCTAGTGAGCTCATTCCACGTGTACACCCCTTTTTAGATGATTTTGCAGGTCATGCATCTGAGGAGCTTGGGGTGGGTCCCGCAGTCGAGTTTCCTGATGAGGACTGGTGGACCCCTGATGAGTTTGAGCACGACGTAGGCTGTGCATGTGAGAGCTGTGCTGCAGGACAACAGTTATGAGGCCGAGCTGAGCTCCAGCCTTGAGATCGAGCCGAGCTGTGTACTCTGATGATTTTGATAAATTCATGTATATATACTTGATATTTGAACTTCATTCTTTTTGTGTATATATCATGCCTTCGGGCCCAAAAGTATATAATTATGGTATTATCATTTGGGTATCGAGTATATGAAAATTATTTACAGGTAAAACTTAGTCTTCCGCTGATCTGATGAATTTATGTTAGTGTATGTATGCTGTGGTGGAATACAGTATCTGATGATCCTGGCAGGTTTGGGTTAACCGGTGTTAACTCGGTCACCGCTCCGGTTCAGGGTGAACGGGGTGTGACATTAGGTGCTGACTCTACAAGGGCTACCTGCTCCTCAGCTCAATATTGTACAGAGTCAACAACACCAAAGGCCCTCCAACTAGTGTAATGCGATATATGCCCTACGAAATGGCCGAGAGTATCTACGGAATGGTACCACTCATTCTCCACCATCTGACCTTTCTATTGACCCTCCGACTATCGAGGTTAGGACTATGCCTCCCATTCCAGGTTCGTCAGATGGACCTGAAGAGATTAACGATGATTTGGTGGAAGCCATAAAAAATGATTCTATTAATGAGAGAACTTCTGACAGTGTTTGTGTTCCTCCTGTCCCCTATTCTAACCATTTGATGAATAAGAAGAAGATAACTTCAATAGAAAAAAATTTAGCAGTCTTCAAGAAGGTAGAGGTAAACATCCCTCTTTTAGATGTCATAACTCAAATCTTAGCATATACCAAAGTCCTCAAAGAATTATGCATTCACAAGCGTACCACAAATGTGCCCAAAAAGGCGTTCTTGGCAGCTAATATCAGTTCAATGATCACACAACTTATAACAGCCAAGTATAAGGATCTCGGGTGTCCCACCATCTCTTGTGTCATTGGCAACACTCTTATTGATCATGCTTTAATTGACCTTGGTGCAAGTGTGAACCTTCTACCTTATCATGTTTATCAACAACTTGGATTAGGAGATTTAAAAGCTACAGGGATCACTCTCCAGTTGGCCGACCGTTCTGGCAAGATTCCGAAAGGGATGGTCGAAGATGTCCTATTTAAGGTAGGAGAATTTATTTTCCCAGTCAATTTTATTGTTTTGGACACCAAACCATTCACCACTAGGGATAAGATCCCTATCATTCTTGGAAGATCATTTCTGGCTACCAGCAATGCATTGATCAATTGTCGGAATGGTCTACTAAGGATATCTTTTGGTAACCACACTATGGAGTTTAACATGTATAGGGTGGGTAAGCAACCCACAATTTCTTCTGATGATATTGCAAGAAAGGGGTTGCTCTTAGGAGAGTCTTTTTATGTCCCCTTATAAGAAATAGGGGGTATTTATAATTTTTTGAAATCAATGAGGTGATGACACCAAATTTTTACCCAGTGGGTAAAAGACTAATGACATGACATAAAGTGTGATATGATATTTTTTAAAATGATGAAGATTTTCTCTTGCTTGTGAAAGTGGACAAGATATTTTCTAAAAAATAGAATATTTTCTCAAAAACTGGGATTTTTAGCAAAAAACCCGACTGTCGGGAGAATTTTTAACAGAAAATCCAATTATCGAAAGAATTTTAATTAATGAGATTTCATTTTTACCTAGTGGGTAAAGACCAATACATGACATAAAGTGTAATGTGACATTTTTAAAAATGGTGAAGATTTTCTCTTGCTTGTGAAAGTGGACAAAATATTTTCTTGCTTATGAAAGTGGAGAAGATATTTTCTGACAAATAGAATCTTTTCTCAAAAGTGGGATTTTTAGCAGAAAACTTGACTGTCGAGTGAATTTCTAGAAAAAATACGAAAATGTTAGAAAATCTTTGGAAGTGTCGAGAATGATTACGGGAGATCCGTAAGTCTGATTTTAACGCACCATATATCGTTGGAATCGTATTTCTGAGTACAATCCATTTATATGATCACTTTCGATCGGATTCCTTCACATATGAAAGTCCAAATTGGACCCTCTTTCCTCTCGTATAGGGTTTTAGGGCTTTCGGGTAAATCAAGGTTTTGATAGGTTTGGGGATGGTTAAGGGTAAATTACCATTGTCAAGCATCTCCATTGATTGGAAATGAGAGTTCACATCCACCATCCTTGTATTGTCATTGCTGGGGGAGGGTGACAAATTGGCTGTCTATACTAGCTTTGACAATGAAGATAACCCCTTTTGTTGACAATGGTGGGAGCCTTACCTAGCACTAATAACATTAAAATACCCTTAGAAACTCCACATCCACCATTCATTCAAATTATATAGCCTATCTAAATGAATGTAAGTATAATATTGGTCTAAAGAAAGATCCAATCACTTTCCTACTAGCCATTAGCCACTGCAACCCTGACAAATGGATGGTGACAATGAGAGAAGACCAAGTTTGATTCTCAAGGAAGGGTTGAACGCTATAAGGCTAGGCTGGTAGCGAAAGGCTTCACACATAGAGAGGGTGTGGACTACACGGAGACGTTCTTCCTAGTTTCTTCACAGGATTCCTTCAGGATCATTATGGCTATTATTGTCCATTTTGATCTTAAGCAGCACCAAATGGATGTGAAGACAATATTTTTGAATGGAGATCTTGTAGAGTAGCTATACATAAGTCAACCAACAGGTTTTCAGGAGGTAAAAAAAGGAAAATATGGTCTGCAAACTGAAGAAGTCCTTTTATGGTCTGAAACAAGCTTCCAGACAGTGGTACCTAAAATTTAATCAGGTAGAGACATCCTTTGGAGTTATTAGGAAGCCCATAGATCAGTTCATTTACATTAAGGCCAATGGAAGTAGATTCATCTTCCTGATATTGTATATAGATGATATCTTGTTAGCCAATAGTGACATGTCCCTAATTCTTGAGACCAAATGGTTCATGTCTGAGAATTTTGAGATGAATGATATGGGTTGTGGCTAGTTATATTATCGGGATAGAGATCTATTGTGATAGAAGATGAAGACTCCTTAAACTGTCCCAGCACACCTACATTGATAGAGCACTGAAGAGGTTCAACATATCTCAGGCTTAGGCGGTGATGCACCTATCAGCAAGGGAGACAAGTTGAATAAGCAGTAGTCTCTAAAGACTAACATAGAGAGGAGTTTGATGGAGGACAAACCCTATGCTTTAGCTATAGGGAGCCTTATGTATGCTCAGGTGTGTGCACTCGTCCTGACATTGCTTTTTTCCATTAGTATGCTTGGGAGGTTTCAGTCAGATGCTACTTTAGCTCATTGGATTGCAGCAACAAAATTAATGAGGTATCTACAAAAGACAAAGGACTTCAAACTAGTCTATAATAGCAGTGATAGACTTGAAGTGACAGGGTATTCAGACTCGAATTTCAGTGGTTGCACAGATGATAGGAATTCCACCTTTGGATACATCTTTCGATTGGGCTATACATATGGATCACATAAATGTGTTTCCTTGTAGATCCTTTCCCTGATAAAAAAGCAGCCTACCTTGAATTACCTCATAGGTAGAAATTTGATATTAACTAGTACTTTAGTAAACTGTCATAACCTGAGATTTAGGCTAAATATTGCCATAAATCATAAACTTTGGCTAAATACCACCCTTTATCATGACATTCAAAACAAATTGGCAATTACTATACGATTAATAACCACATAACATCACAATGACGAAAAAGAGAAGAGAGTCATTGTATCAAAATGGCCATAGTTAGATAACAAGCAAACATATGCGCCCACTAAACTAGAGCGTAAAAGCTCTGACTAAAAAATACGTCAAAAGATCCTAGTACACCCATACTAGGGACATGAGCCTTGAAGACTCCCACTGGCAAAGTTTTCGTGAGCTGATCTGCCACTATCTTCTCAGTAGAAATATGATAAACATCGATCTCCTTATTAGCAACCTTCTCTTAAGCAAGCAGGTACTTGATCTTGATGTAGTTCGAACTGTCAGACTTTTTGTTATTTTTGGAGAAGAACACTGCAAAGTTGTTACCACACCACAGCCTCATAGGTCGATAAATGGAGTCCACAACCTTCAACTCATAAATGAAATTCTTTAATCATACAACTTGCTTGGTTGCTTCATAAAGCACCACAAACTCTGCTTGCATAATGGACTAGGCTAGAATGGTATGTTTAGCACTCCTCCAAGAGATGGCTCCACCCACAATTTCCTTGTCTTTATCCCAGGTGATTCGAATAATGAGCATCTTGTGTTTATGATAGTATGTAGATATATGTCATATATTGAGCCATGTATTCTGCTATTGGCAAGTTGTTTGAATCAAAGTTTAAAGTTAGAGTATTTAACTATAGCTATACATATCCAGACTCCAGTGGAAAGATACTATATTAGTGTTGCCTAAGTGGGAGAATATTGGTTTGTGGGCCACAATAATATGGGTGACCCATTGGGCCCGTTAAGCCCACTTGAAGGGCCTTAGCCCAACCCACCTATTATAGGATCAGGTTAAGGCTGGGTGGACTATTATAAATAGTCTCTATGGTTCCTGTAGTCACCACTACATGAGAACCAATTTACTCATAGAGTTGTGATGAGGATCCAAATGGAAGAGTGCAGAAGACCCTAGAGGGCGTGTTCTTGTTCATGGGACAAAGGTTCGTGATAAAGATCAAGCAAGGAGGCTCGTCAACCTTCTAAAATAGATATTTTCACCCCCCATTAAGTGTTTTATAAATGGTATGTCCTATGAAACTTTTTGCATTGTAATTCTTTCATATATGGGTGTTCTAAGTATTGAGGAGGGTATTCTTTGATTTATTTTCCTAATAACCCCCTTTATGTGAGGATGCATTTGAAGCTCCATCTAAAGCAATAACAGAGCACCCAAGAAGTAATTCCAACAAATGAGGCACTGCAAAACCAAGAGGGAGAGAAGAAAGGCAAGCCTTATTGATACATAGATGTCCTTCCATGAGAAATAAAAATCACAGACTAAGTGCGAAGTAGGTCCAGATCAAAGTCGTTGAAAATGGCATTGTAATTTGCCTTCCAAATCTACCACAAAACAGAGATCAAAGTATATGAAACTTTGTCACATTAGGAACATCATTGAATCGAATAACAATAAAATTTAACCACTCCTTAATACACTCACCATGAAAATCATGAACATTAAAAGGGGCAAGAGATATTAACCAACAAGAAGACATAAAAGGCCAAAGAATGAGAGCATTCATAATAGACTCCTCTACACTATTGCACAAGAAACAAAGAGTATAGAAACTACATTCCTTGCAAATAACATTTTCTTACTAGTAATGGCATTAGCACAAAACCACCAAATGAAAATCCTAATTTTTGTAATTATGTTCAACTTCCACAAACAAGTTCAAAAAGGCTCAAAAGAAGAATATGAAAAAGATAAAGAAGATAGAGAAGTATAATAGGCAGACCTAACTGTTAATTACCTAGATTTAGCATAGGCCCAAGCCCGACTTTCCTCCTTAGGGGTCACATGAAGGAATTTGATGATAGCATTAACCTCAGATGTTGAGAAGAATGCCTTAAGTAGAAATATACTCCAATAATTAGAAAGCTTGGCAGTTAGATCTTAAATCCAAGCTATGCAAGGGTGATGACAAAATACTTTCTATAAACTTGTTTTTGGTTTTCACACCATTGGATAGTTCAAAACAAGCTTTAAAATGGTATTTGAATCACTCAATATGGACTTATAGTTTCAAAATTATGAATTTAAAAAAAAATCATTTGACCATATCAACCTAGATCCAACCAGACCAGTGTCAAAGTCTAATAAAAATTTGTCGAAGTATAATAAGGTCGTGTAGATGTCAAATTCAGTTTTGTGGGTATGTACTTGATGATCCCAAGCTGACATTGAGAGGGGTGAGAATCAGGGTCTTCAAAAAATTTCTCAAATTTTTCCAACATACTAACCAACACTCCCTTAAGTTGTCCCAACACTGATGGCAATCACACTTGGCACATATACACTCTCCGATACTGTTGATACTCATAGACACTCATACAATGATAAATATAACTACAACTAGTACACTCAAAACCCATTGGCTACCTAATGCTTGCAACTACAACTGTTGGCACTGTCTTGGCACTGACTGTACTATTGATTGGCACGTTGGCAAACATCATTTGTGAGGGTAATCCCAATTTTACCAACTAAAGTTCATGTACATTCCCGTCTCAAACCAAGGGTGGTTAGGTCTACTAGGAATGCAACCCTACTCCGTAGTATTACAATCATTACATTTCTATCCAAATAAATAAAATAATCAATAACAACGCAAATTTTATGTGATTCAGAAACATGCTTATATCCACGAAGCAATACCCACACAAGATTCGTATATTTCTCTTAGTTTAGTTTTTTACTATAAACCCAGGAATACTACCTACTACACATAGCTAAACTGTGGGAGTCCGGGCCTAGATAATACTAGACAAACATCAAACACCTTGTGGTCACAGTCACTAAGGTCCCTTACAATGAGTAATAAAAGTCAGTATCAAATTCCCTAATAAGCTACACATAGATTGAATATGGAATTTTATCGAACATTAAACACTGTTAGGTGACCAGTTCTCATTGCCATTGCACTGCCTACACTACCAAATCACCTTCTGACCATTCCTGCACTACTAAGACACTTAAGTATCATCTCTAGAGGTGCCACATCGCTATTTTACATCTCCAACTTTGCTCACATCACTTTGTGCATGTGTTGCTCAACTTCTTGTATTGATAATAATGAAAATCACAATGCAACATTATTCAACGTCAATGAACTTTCACCACGAATCAATGAACCTTCGTTGTGGGTCAGCCTAGGGCCCAATCCATTAAGTCTTTTGGTCATTCCGAACTTCTAGAGCTCTAATTTGGATAAAATTGGACTAATTGAAACTATTTTTTAACCTAGATTGGTTTCACAAGCTACAAGATAGGTTTTTTATTGGTTAAAATGTGATATAATATTGATGAAGCCTCTAGTGGAATTGAGATGAACACCTGAAACCCTAATTCTAAGTCTTTAATCTTATTTTGGCAATAACTAATCTAATACTAAGGATCAAAATGAATCTAGTAGGATACAATATCTCTTAAGCTATAAAATGAACACCTTGACCACATTCTATGGTATCCAAGATTAGAGTGGAGGTTTGCCTTGTCAGCATGTTACAACAACTTACTGAATCTCTAACCTGAGTTGTGCATACCTTTAGAATCCTCATAATCTCGACCATTTTTAGATGGTTTAAAATATTAATTAAGAGTTACATATGACCTTTGAAGCTATAAAATAGTCTCCACATACTATTCAAGGGCATTGATTCATCATTTTCGTCTAAGTCTCCAAAGTGATAAATAAGATGTCTGTAAGAAATGCTTTTCCAGTATATCATAACTAACAGTTACATCCATATATATATATATATATATATATATAGATATACAAGATAGATATATAATCCTAACTCAATCTGTTAGAGGACTAAATAACTGTGCCAAATTATATAACTAACTCTAATAGACTATGCAACAGACCAAGAGCTGGACACAACAACACATTGGGGTTGTATTCATGTGTGTGATAGAGTATTATGGTATATCTATAACACACCCCCACAAGCTCAGCGGCGCTGACCCAGTGTTGAGCTTGGACTTGAGGACCCCAAAACACTGTTGAGACAAAACCTTAGCCAAAATATCAGCAACTTGGTCCAAGGTGGAAATATAAACGCACTTGAAGCTGCTAGGAGGCAACCATTTGTTGGGGATACCACACTCCATATTGATTTTGATGATAACAAACAAGTGAATATTCTAATGATTATCTGGGAAGTGCTATGTGAAGGACCTTGAAGCCATAGAAGATCTTAAGACTTCATAATGAAGCTCAATTCATGGATACAAGTAGAAGACGTAGAGGCATGAATACAAGAACAAGTAGAGGACATGAAGACATGGATACAAGGAGCAGTTGAAGACTTGAAGCCCTACTCAAAGAGATTTCTTTAGAATAGGTTGTAACACACACTATATGCATTACACTCATAAACGCATGCATAAGTTAGATTGACTCTAAGAGGTGTCTATGACAAAGGACCTTAAATGTTTTGACCATGGCACTCTCACTAGACCAATCTTTAAGGATAATTAGTCACTCTAATTAACATATTTAAGAGATAGACTTAATTGGAAAAGCATAGAAAATCAAGTTGTGAAACTACCACAACTTAAATCAGGCCATTTGGCCTACATATGAAAAAATTATGGTCATATGAGTACCGACAGACAGTTAAAACAAAAAATAGAAGTCTGTTGGTAAATACTGCCAGGATCCAAAATTATCAGAAGAGTTCTGTGAGCAGAGAACTCATCAGACTCAGTCCAACATAGGCCAACTGATAACTACTAGATTGTACCAGTAACTATTGGATGCCTTCCAAAAATCTATCCAACTAACCGAATGCCTCCCAAATGATTTAAGACAAAATCCAACGGCTATATTTTTAAAGTCCAATGGATCTTTTTGCCCAACAGTCACATGATTCGGTAATTACTAAATCCTATCAGTAATTAGCGATAGAGGGAAATTTTCCCGTTAAGGCTAATTTCTTTTTAAAATGGTGATTCTCCTACCCAATTTTGGACTAACCCTCACCCATATAAATACCCCACTAATGGATTTATTAATTAACAATTAAGTGAACACTGACCATCATTATCAAAAGTCATTCAGTGAGAAACAAGTATTATAACATTGAGTTCAATCATTGTGGTCAAATCTAATTCTCAAGAACTCAAGGTTGTGTGCAAGTCTTCCATTACATCTCATACATAAGACAAACTTTTGAAATGTGAATGCTTCTTATTATTCATTCTATATTCATTGCACGTAAGGTACGAGGTAACTTGAAAAACTCAATTCTACTTTACATTTTATTTACACTTGTCTAAATTGTACTTAGGCTAGTGTAAGATTCTCTTATCCTTGAAAGAGTGTAATATGTCTCTCTAGCTTAAAGGAGATTGTAAAGGTGCCTCTCTACCTGTGAAGAAGATTGTACAAATTCTCTACGGATTCTTTTATTCTTAAAATATTGTGTAAAGATTTTTTCTCCCTTCATACTATACTGAAAGAGAAGAGCTAGTGGAATACCTTACAAGAGGATCTTGTAGAGAGTAGACTAGACTCAGGTTAAGTCGAACCACTGTAAATTTTGGTGGTGTGGTTATGACTTTTATTCATGCCATAATTTATCTCTCACAATCACACTTAGGATCCATAGTTTTGAAAAGATTTAAATTTTCATTAGCATAACTTATTCACCCTCCCCCTCTAGGTTATTTCAATTGGTATCAGAGCAGGAGCTCAGAATATAAGACTAATCTATTTTAAGTGAGTCAAAGACCATGGCCACATCCCAAGGACCACCAAAAAGCATGAACGCCTCTAGACCCCCTTATTTCAATAGAAAAAACTTCTCCTTTTAAAGGTATAGATTTAAGAATTTATATATGGATATAACATTCTTATGTGGAGCGCTATAGAGAATGGATTTTACATCATCACTAAGGATGTTGAAGGAAAGAAAGTACCAAAGATTGAGTCAGAATGGACTACCAACGATGTAGTTCTCATACAATACAACTTTAGAGCCCTCACTTTCCTTCATTGTGCCTTGAACGAAAAGGAATTCAACTGGGTAATAGCTTGCAACATAGACAAAGAAATTTGGGACATGCTCTTGATTGGTACGAAAGAGGTAAAAGAAAAAAAGGTAGACCAACTCGTTTCTGATTATGAATCTTTTAACATGAAAGATAACGAGACTATATCTGAAATGTTTACTCAATTTACTGATATAATAAATAATCTTAAGAGTTTAGGAAAAAGCTATACTAATACTGAAAAAGTTAGGAAGATCTTGAGATCCTTACCAACAGCTTGAAGACCAAAGAAGACAGTTATAGAAAAAGCTAAGGACTTAACAATAAACTCTCTCAACTACCTATTGGGATCTCTACAGACCCATGAGGTGGAATTGAAGACTGACAAACAAGTCATAGAAAACAAGAGAGACTATAGCACTGAAATCTTCCTAACTAGTTGAAGAGGTAAGCAACGGCGGCGATGATGAGGACTTTGACATAGAGAAGAAAATTTCCCTCATCGTGAGAAAGTTCAACAAATTCCTCAAGAAGAAGGGCAGAGTTCCATGCAAGAACAAGTCCTATGGAGACAAATCCTATAGAGAAAAATGTAAAACCAAATCTAAGAATAAGGAAGTCTCTACTGATAAAAAGGACGTTGTATGTTTTGAATGCAGAAAACCTGAACACTTCAGAACTGAATGCGCATACAAATCCAAGAAGAAGGCCTATGTAGCCACATGAGAGTTGAGTGATGAAGAAGAGAAAGTGACTCTGAAGAAGAAGTCACCAACTTAGCCTTGATGACTATTGGAGATGAAGAACTAAAGATAAGCCAACAAACCCAAAATGACTCCTCTCTTAATGACTCCGATGAAGAACTTCAGGAAGCCTTCGAGGCTTTATATGAAGAGAGTCTAAAATTAGAATTAGACAAAAGTAATTTGAAAAATGAAGTGACTACTTTAAACTAAAGAATTAATGCCTTGACATCGAAAGTGAGTGAACTTGAGGAAGGAAAGTCAAAGTAGACTACCACTGTTTGTACCTTTACAAAAGGACAAAAAAACCTTGATAACCTTCTTAAAACTCAATGTGAAGGTCCTCATGAAAAGGAAAGACTGGGATATGATGGATAAAATCCATCTAGAAGAAAAGAGAAACAAATTGAGTACCTAAGAAGAGTTGACCAAGGAGACCAACCATCCATCTCTTTTATGAAATGTGGATATTACAAGAAAACTAGTCATTCCATTAACCAGTGCAATACCAAGAAAGGAAAACCACTAACTCTCAAAATGAGAAGCAAAGAACAAAGGTCCAACATGCTAATTACTGTACCCCCATAGAAGACAATATACACCTCTAAAGGACTTAAGACTAATGCCCAGATATAAAAATTTCCAACCACAAAGGGCATCATCTGTTGAAAGGTCACCAAGAAGATTCTAAACATACAGAGCATACCTCCAAGAGTCTTACAGACCTTAAGGGAACTATTAATCCCAAAGACCATATAGATCTCAAAGGACTTATGCATCTCAAAAATCATATGAACCATATGAACCTCAAAGGACTCAAAGAAACCCAAGGTCATCCTAAAGACAAACCCAGAGACCTAAAAGCTACAAGACCACATGGGTCCCAATAGGGACATTTGATACTAACAATGATGGACCCATGAGAATATGGGGATCAATGTACAACTAAATCTGTGCTGTTGGTATGCTTGAAGAACAAGAAAGAAGCTGAATGGGTAATCGACAGTGGATGCTCCAAACACATGACATCCAACAGGAATCTGTTCTCAAGCTTATGAGACTATGACAGAGAATGGGTATCCTTTGGATATGACAGCAGAGAAAAGATTTCTAGAATTGAAAAGATAAAGCTGGGAGGTATTTCTATCTCCAATGTTTATTATGTTAAAAATCTGAACTATAACCTACTTAGTGTTAGTCAACTATGTGGTATAGATTACAAACTGGATTTTAATGTTTCACACTGCCATATTAAAGATGCAAATAATGAATTGATTTTAAAAGGAACTAGGAAGAACAATATCTATGTTTGCATGCTAGAGGAAACAAGTCCCTTTAATGCCTATTTGGTATCTAACCATAATGAGCTTTCATTATGGCATAGAAGGCTTGGGCATGTAAATGTCAAGCTCATCCAAACCACAGCATCCAAGGATTTGGTTAATAACCTTCCTCAAATCAAATATGATAAACATAACTTTTGTGATGCTTGTCAGAAGGGCAAACAAACAAAAGTGTCACATAAGTAGAAGAACATCGTTTCTTCATCAAGACCTTTGAAACTCCTTCACTTGGAGTTTTTTGGCCTTATCAATGTATCTAGTTTCAATGGAAAGTCTTATATATTTGTAATTGTGGATGATTTTTCTAGATATACTTGGACTATTTTATAAGACATAAAAATGATACCTTAGTAATCATGGAGGAGAGTTTGACAATATAAATCAATTTGAATTATATTGCAACAAGTATGGCATAGACCATAACTTCGTTCCTAGAACACCTCAATCTAATGGGGTTGTTGAAAGAAAAAACGGATCACTACAATAAAATATTAGGGCAATGCTCAATGAGTATTCCCTACCAAAGTATTTTTGGGCTGAAGCTATAAATATAGCTTGTTATGTGCTTAATAGAATCATTCTTATGCTTTCCAAAACTCCCTATGAGCTGTACTTTGGTAAACTACCTAAGTTAGATTATTTTCGGGTGTTTGGCTGTAAGTGCTTCATCCGAAACACTAAAGACCACCATGGGAAGTTTGATGCAAAATCTGACAAAGGAATATTCTTAGGGTATTCCCTCAACAGCAGAGTATATAGGATTTTTAATAAAAGATCATTAATAGTGGAAGAATTAATGAATGCCAGATTTGATGAATCTCTGCCTTAGGATATGTATAAAACTTTAGTTGATAATGATGTTGTTGTTCTTGATGAAATAAAAGATAAAGTAAATGACATAACACTTGAAAAACCTCAAGAAAAAGAAAAAAGAAAAGGCAGTTGAAAAAGAGGAATCTCTACCTAAGGAAATTCTTCCTCATAGGAATCATCCTTCAGAAAACATTATAGGATGTCTGAATGAAAGAATTCAAACCAGATCTAAATCTCTTGAGATATGCAACCATACTGCATTTATCTCAAAGATTGAACCTAAAAATGTTGAAGAGGCCTAAAAGATATTGACTGGATTGTAGCCATGCAATAAGAATTTTGCCACTTTAAGAGAAACAATGTTTGGGAACTTGTCCCAAAACCTGACCACCAAACCATTATTGGTGGCAAGTGGATTTTTCGAAACAATCTAAATGAAGATGGAAACATAGTAAGAAGCTAAGTCAGACTAGTAGCTAAAGGATATAATCAACAGGAAGGCATAGACTACGATGAAAAATATGTTCCTGTAACAAGATTAGAATCCATTAGAATGTTTCTAGCATTTGAATGTCATAAGAACTTCAAACTATATCAAATGGATATAAAGATCGTCTTTTTAAATGGTTATATTAAAAAAGAGGTATATGTCGCTCAACCCCCTAGTTTTGAAAACCTACAGCTTCCTAATCATATTTTTAAACTTGAGAAAGTCCTCTATAGACTCAAACAAGCTCTTAGAGCTTGGTATGAGAGACTGAATACTTTCTTAATTGAAAGTAGCTTCTCAAGCGGGAAGATTGACATTACACTATTTGTGAAAAATAAGAAGAATGATATACTAATTGTATAGATTTATGTGAATGACATTATATTTGGATACACTAATGAAAACATGTGTATTGACTTCAGTAAAAAGGTGAGTAATGACTTTGAAATGAGTATGATGGGAGAATTAAATTTCTTCCTTGGACTTCAGATAAAACAAGCTGAAAAATGGTATCTTTATCAACTAAAGTAAATACACTAAAGAACTCTTGAAGAAATTTGACATTAACAGTAAAAAATCCTCAGACACACCTATGAGCTCATCCTTAAAACTCACTATGGATGAAGATGAAATTTCAGAGGATGTAAGCAAATATAGAGGCATAATCGGAAGCCTACTATATCTAAGGCTAGTAGACCGAACATCATGTTCAGTGTATATACATGTGCCCGATTTTAAGCTAATCCTAAGAAATCACACCTCACAATAGTTAAAAGAATTTTTATATTTTTTTGAAAGGCACGTCTAATGTGAGATTATGGTATCCTAAAAAGTAACATTTGGACTAAGTCAGTTTCTCAGATGTTGATTTTGTTGGCTGCCATATCAATAGAAAAAGTACTAGTGGTACTTGTCACTTTCTTGGCTCTTGCCTCATTTCTTAGTTCAGTAAGAAACAAAACTCCATAGCCATTTCTACCACTGAAGCAAAATATGTTGTGATGAGGTAGATGTTGTGCCCAAGTCTTATGGATGAAGCAAACACTCAAATATTTAGGAGTTAAGTTTGACTCGTGCCCAATCATGTGTGACAACACAAGTGCCATCAACTTGAGTAAAAACCCAATATTACACTCAAGAGCGAAGCACATAGACATTCGTCACCACTGCTTAAGAGACACCATACAAAACGGTGATGTTATGCTTGAGTATATTAAAACAGAGAAACAATTGGCTAACATCTTCACAAAACCCCTCAGTGAAGACAGGTTTTGTACTCTAAGGAAGGAACTTGGCATATGTAATCCATTTGGATGATGGGTACACACTCCCTTACCTACAGACCCCCACTATCACTAGAGGATCAGAAAGAAATTAAAAAATTATCAAAAAAAAAAATATTTTGGTCTTCTGGTAACTACTGGCAGGATCCGGTAGCTACCGGTGCTGCTCAATTTTTCCAAACAGGGCATCCCGAGTAGGGCTCTTTTAATCCTTTTAAAAGGATTTTTTGAGCCATTCTTCTTTCTCACCCTCCTCTACCGCCTAGAAGACCTAGATAGCAAAAACCTAACCATCCCAAAGTCCTTACTCATTCTAGCCCTTGCTCCACTCTTCCTCTCCCAAACCCCATGGTTCCTAAGAAGGCTCTTGTGTCTAAGAAGAGACCAACGCTCGAACAAGGCGATAGATCTCTATGAAAGGAGAGATGTTGAAACTGGTAAGCACATCAACACCACTTCCCTTATCACCTTTGCTTTAGAGGAACATTTCAAGGTGCTAGGGTGGACTAGTATCCTCCAATGTCGCTTCAAATGCTACCCTAGGCTAGTGCAGCTATTATATTGCAATCTCGTGGTGGAAGGATATGAGCAAAATATCCGGATTAAGAGCCTAGTGAAAGGGATTCCCATAGAGTTTGGATTGAAGACTTGGGGACCATTCTCGGTGTGGAGTCAATTGGACACCTCAAATACTTGGTCATGAAAACCGACCATATCGAGTTCATGGACCAATCAGCTATCTACGGAACGATTATGAGGAATTTCATGGTGACACCACCCTCTAAGGGGAACTACCTCACAGACTTTGCTCGGATTGTCACCCACATCGTGTCCTATAATATTCTGCCCAAGTGGACACAGGGATGAGTTGAGCCCCTTCCAAGCATACATAAACTATTGTGTGTGTGTGGGTATATGGTTAAACCTTTTGTACCTTATTATCCGGCACATGGTATACATTGGTGGCAAGCACCATAAGAGCCATTTTCCATATGGAAGGATTTTGGGGTAGATTTTTGCTCACTTCGGTGTTCCCACACTATATGAATATGCAAAGCAGGATAGATCCCCAATGGATATAAAGGCTATTCACCTCATGGGGATAAAGGCGCCTCACACTGCTGAAGAAGAAGAAGAAGGTAGCTCCTCCAGGGCTCTTGTTACTGAAGACATCCTCAAGCAACACTTAGAGGCTCTAGAAACTCGAATCATGGATCGTCCGGACAAAATCACTGAGAAGCAGAACGAGATCCTCAAGGCCATTGAAGAACTGGAGTAGAAGCAGTAGTCCCTTATGGACTTAGTACTTTCTTTTATAGGTCTAGTAATTTCTATTGGAATTGTCTTTTCTGTGAAAACCTTGTCTTTTTGCTACTATGGTTTGTAGCCCTAAGTATGGCACATTGTGAATGTCTATGTACTTCTCTTCCTTTATATTAAGTAATGCAATTTCAATTCCCTATACATCGTTGTTTCCTTTTTATATTATCTCATGCACATGTTTAGGGGGAGCTATAATTTTTTAACCCATTTTTGTGGTTGACAAAAGGGGGGAGAAGAACCATGATTAAAGAAAATAGTTTCTTATTCACATATGTTTACATATTCCATGACAAAGGGGGAGAAAATTTAAAAAGTCTTATTTCTTTAATCCACTTGTTTGTCATCACCAAAAAGGGGGAGATTGTTGGGGATACCACACTCTGTATTGGTTTTGGTAATACTAAACAAGTGGATATTCTAATGATTATCTATCAAGTACTATGTGAAGGACCTTGAAGTCATAGAAGATCTTAAGACTTCACAATGAAGCTCAATTCATGGATACAAGTAGAAGACTTAAAGGCATGAATACAAGAACAAGTAGAGGACATGAAGATATGGATACAAGGAGCAGTTGAAGACTTGAAAACCTACTCGAAGAGATTTCTTTAGAATAGATTGTAACACTGATGAGCACATTTATGTGTGAAATATAGGGTATAAAAGTATGCATTTTACATAATTAGAATGGAGCTATTTTGGGTTTTACTCTCTTTTTGCTGGTTTTGTATTCTAAAGATCTTTGGGACTATCGGGCACCATATCTCCAATTTTACACATAAGGGGTCTCGTTTATTTTCATGGCTATGAAGGGGACGAAATTCTGAGTAAGATGAACATTTTGCATTAAAAGTACACATTCGTTTTGACACCCATACATACAATTATTCTTTTCAGGACAGAAAAAGAATAATGGATCAGAATAGAACCGAGATGCAGAACTAGCCCAATAGTTCAGATGCCAACAAGATGGAGGGACCACATGGGGTGCTACACTCTCTCTCCTTCCCCTTGGGCGATTTTCTCTTTTTTGAAGATTTTGTGAAGATTTTCTCTCACCTAATTTTCACTTAAAGACAAGGGGCATAGACGAAAATTCTAAATCAATTAGAAGATTTTCTAAATCGGTCAAAGCAAGAAAGAAAATTAGGGCAAGTGGGGTTGTGCGGAAGTTTGAAGAAAAGAAAAGAGAGAAAAAAAAAAAGAGAATCTTTCCTATTTTATCTCTCAATCCAAACCAAATAGGAAACCCACCAACCAAATCCTTTTCTTTCCTTTTCTCTCCTATTTTCTCTCTTTTTTCTCTTCTCTCCTCCTTCCACCTCACCACACAATCGACCTCAAGAGGATCCCCTTGGACCGTCCTCTTCTCTCTCTTCTCTGGTACTTCCTATTTTATCTCTCTCCCCTATCCCTATAAATACAAATTGTCCAAAGGGGGGGCGATCATTCCTATCTCCCCTAGGGCGTCCTCTTTTTCTAGTTTTCTTCTTCTAGGTTTTTAAATGGGCTCTCTCTCTCTCTCTCTCTCTCTCTCTCTCTCTCTCTCTCTAGTTCTTCTTCTTAATTTTTTTTTATGCAAGCACTTTTGTAATCTTTTTTTTTTATTATTAATGCAATTCTTTGTTTATACTATTCAAGTTTTTATTGCTTTATGTAATTGAAGTTGTAAGTTTAATTTCTAGTTTTAGGCTTAGTTCTAAGTGACAAGAACCAAGTGTGGAGCATCTCTTGTCAAGTTCAGTTTTCAAGTTCAGATTTGTCTTCTCCAGGCCTAGCAATTTCATAATTTTTTTTTATTCCAGATCTGATTTTTAGGGCTAGTAGTATTTCAAATCGATCAAGTTTTCAAGTTCAAGTAGGTAGGCTTCTTCATAAGTCTTCTCATCCCTCTCATTCCCTCTTCTTACTACCCATTCATTCTTAACTTAGGCTTTTAATTTCAGTTTTACTTTATCGTTTTCCCTTTCCCACAAGGTCCTTGGCTAAATGTATGTGTTGGCTTTGCCCCTCTCTAGCCATGGAACCATCTTTTTACTTTGATTATTTATATTGCATCCCTTTCCCTAAAGCTAAGTAGATAAGCCTTTGTAAGAGTACTCTCTGTTCAAGCAGGGAAGCTTGTATTATTTATAGTGCATGAGGGCTAAGTAGAGATACCTACTTGTGTGACTTTCTCTAGCTTTATTTATTTATTTTTTTTATGTATTTTATTTCAGCACTTTTCTTTTACTTTTTGTTTATGTGGTTTGAGTATTTAAATTTCTAGATGACGAATGGTTAGATTTTTAATTTCAATTGCAATTCCAATTTTCCTAGATGTGTTGGTTAGGACGTTTTTAGATGCATTTGTTCAGGGTGGTAGTTAGAAATAGATCATCATATTTAATCTGTGCACTTTCGCATTACTAGAAGAAGCCTAAAATAAAGTAGCTGCTCTTCTTGTATTCGAGCAATAGTTACACTGATCCGTTCGCTTGCAGTTACTTTTAAATCTTAAAAAAACACACACATTGCATGCACTACACTCATAAATGCATGCATAAGTTAGATTGACTCTAGGAGGTATCTATGACAAAGGAACTTAAATGTGTTGACTCTGCCACTCTCTCTAGACCAATCTGTGAGGGTCAATTAGTCACTCTAATTAACATATTTAAGAGGTAGACTTAATTGAAAAAGTATATGAAATCAAGTTGTAAAACTACCACAACTTGAATCAGGCCATTTGGATTACACTTGAAAAATTATGGTCATATGAGTACTAACAGACAGTTAAAACAGAAAATAGAAGTTTGTCGGTAACTACTAGATGCCTTCCGAAAATCTATCCGGGTAACCGAATGCCTCCTGGATGATTTCAGATAAAGTCCAACAGCTATATTTTCGAAGTCTAATGGATCTTTTTTCCCAACGGTCACATGATCCAGTAATTACTGGATCCTACCGGTAATTACTGGTAGAGAGAAATTTACCCATTAAGGCTAATGGGAAAATTTCTTCC
>NC_056566.1:1241298-1313798 GCF_013358625.1 Macadamia integrifolia
TCGATCAGGACCCTAGCTTTATTGCGAGCAAAAAAAAAGACTTTTGTCACGCAAGAGGTCTGGTTCCGCGAACGCGGGGGAATGAAGACACAGCCGAGCCAAGGATGTGACTCTCAACATCGAGACCGTGTTGGCTGGTGCCGAGGAAGACGGGAATTGACTCGCTTTCCCGCTTGGAAAAAAAGACGTGAAAGAGAAGTAGTGGAGGGGGTGTCTCATGAAATCCTGTCCTCCCCTTCTGCTGGTGAATGATCTAAATTTACTGCAACAACTCGAAAAGGAAGGGATGTTCGCTCTGGAATTGCTCTACTGAAATAGAATAGGCTCTGGCTTTCAAACTTGAATGAACTCTGCTCCTACTCCCATCTATTTCTATTATGCCTACGCATGGACTCCTATGACGCTACCTACCTCGTTGGTCTACCTTCGCGCACTCTATGTTCCTATACCTCCTACGCGCTTTCGATCTTCTTTCTACATTTGATCGAGCTCGTTCCTCAGATCCAGATACAGATCTGAAACCTTCGAAGAGATTGAAGTTTATCCCGTTTAAGAAGCAAGAGCAAAGCTAAGACCAGTACAAAGCCAAGCACAAACAGCTAGAGCATAGCCTGCATTAGAGAAAGCGAAGGTAGGGGTAGCGGCAAGGGCGAGGGCGTCTGGTACCAGTGTTGCGCTTTCGTTATCAAGATGGTAAACCCGACACATCAATTGTACCCTACAGGTCGTACCTATAACGGACCGAACACTGCCGTTACGTAGTGATACGGCCCTGATGGTGGGGGGTGCTTCGATCGTTCCACTGGCGTCGCGAATCAAATTCAATGAATACGAGCGCTCTGGAATTCCACCGATCCTAATTCATCCTTCGATACCTCTTTTCTCTCTCCAATTCCGAAAGACTTGTCGTTTAGAAGCTGACTAGTCGACCCAGTAGCGGGGGAGAGGGACGTTCTTGTCGTCCCGGAAGGAGAGGAACTGCTTTAGGGTAAGGTCCCCGGCTTGATGCACCGCAAGCGCCCCTTCTTCCGGAGGAAGGGGGCAGCTGCAGGAAGGGTGGGTTTCCCAATGGGGCCTTCCAAGAATGGCCTTTCCAGGGTGGGCCCCCCTCTGTCAATTGGGCGTCTCCACTACAACTAAAGTGGGACCAGCTTCGGATTGGTAGTCTGGGTAGTAGTACCAGTAGGCCCCTCCGATGATGAAGTGCTCTCAGCCGGGGGGCTTGCCCGTGGCCCGAAGGCACCGCCGGCAGGTCCAATTGGGCGATCAACTCCGGAGATCTTTCCATGGGAGAACCGATCGAGGGAGTTCCCGCTGAAACAAACCGCAGGATCCATTTCTCCACTGCGCTGCCGGCAGACTCCGAAGCTCCATTGGGGCAGGGCCGACCGGGGCTGTTTCCTGCGTATCGCAAAAAGCTACTACCGCCTGCCCGGCCCATCCTTCAAAATCATTAAGAGGAAGAGCAAACGGCAAATAACCCTCCTAGTTGTAGTGGAACACTTCGCCAATTCCACCTCGAATTTGAAAGAATCAAAATGAAAATTGTGGAGGCTTTATAACTCCATTAATGAGACGAACCAAAACCAGCTGGTCCCAAGTCTTCTCAAGTCTTTGAATCTATTTATTTTAATATTTATAGGCTATCTAACTCGTTTCTTCCTTCTTTCCTTCCTCTATCTTTCTTGTCTTCCTACTTACCTACTTACTGTTCCTTGTTGCTATCATCTAAGAAGAGGTAGAGGTCTTCTCTTAGTCTTAGAATAAGTCAGAAGGAAGACTAAGACTCCTTATGTACGATTCTATATTATGGACTTGTATAAGCATGGCTAACCAAGAAAAAGAAAGAAATACTGAACCCGGTACGGAAGAGAGTTTCTAAGAACCTTAAAGAATCATAGGCATAGAGGGCGCTAGCTAGGAATAGATTCCGGCTTAGGCTTAGTTGTCTTAGGCTTATAGGTACTAGGAATGGAGTGACTAAACCAATAGGAAAAAAAGCTTCCCGGGAATAGGAAGCTTAAGGAAGGCATAATAGGAATAGCCTTAGGCTTTAGGCTTTGGTATTGAAGGAGGGAGCGGAGCGACCGATTTTCAAAGGAAAAAACGACTGCTTGGTCTAAGGTAGTGAGTTTGGTTCGCTGTAGTCTCGTTACGCTTAACGACTGAACTCGATGGTAGAAGGGAGGAATCAATTTTAGTCTAAGTCTTCTGAGTTTTAGGCTTAGGAATAAGAAGAATAGTGGGAAGGCGTAATAGTACTAGATTTCCCGGGGATAGGGAATAGTTGGAAGTAAGGATAGGAAGAGAGATATCTCTAAGCAAGCGTAGGCTCGGATCGGAAAGCAGTAAGGTAAGTAAGGGAGCAGAGCGACCGATTTCTAAAAGAAAGAAAAGACTATAGGACTCAAGCGCCGCCTCAAAGTTCCTTGTTCTGATCTTGCCTCAAAGGCTGCTCTATCACTGACAGTAGTGACCAAGGATGGTATTTTTGAATCAAGCTTGAGACTGTTCGGACCGGCCCTGACTCGGGAGACCGAATCGCTTCCTAGCAAATATGGTGAGCTCCCTCTTTCAAAGCAAGAAAAGAAAAATGGATAGACGTTGACTGATCAACCAAACGAGAGGGTTTGCAGGCAATAGCGACAGGGAAGGCAAACAAAACAACTCGCAGGGGAACAACGGCTTTCTTGCGTGCTTGCTTGCTGACTCCGCTCTTTATGGCTCGTTCTCTCTTTGTATTCCAGCAAACGGAGGGTGGTCTACGATCACAAACGGTGCAAACGGAGGGTGGTCTACGATCAGCGGCTTTCGCGCGAGTCGCTCAAGCGAAGAAAACTACAGGGGTGGTCGGAGACCAGCTCGACCGCAGGGTGGTCTACGATCAGGCTGATTGTAAATCAGGGCGCAAAGAAAACCAAAACTCGTTTAGGGTGGTCGTAGATCACCAGAACAAGCAAGCAACGGTGGTCGTAGACCAGCTCGACCGCAGGGTGGTCGTAGAGCAGCTAGCGCGCTCATGGAGTTGATTCTTGGGTAATCCTGGCGCCTACTAAAATAAGGGGGAGGTGGTGGTGTTTTCAGAAACCATGAAGGCAAGGTTATGGCAGCCTTTTCCCATTATAATGGTTTATGTACGATAACAATAGCTGAGGCGAGAGCACTTTTGGACGGTATTAGAATTGGTAAGGAGCTGCATCTTTTTGGGTTTGAGGTAGAAAGTGACTCGTTGCTTCTGGTGCACATGCTCCAAAAAAAGGTTCAGCCGGTTTGGACCTTAATGTATTACTGGAAGGAAATTTGGAAGCTTGTGGATGAACTGCAGATCTCTATATCTCACACATTCAGGGAAAATATTGGGGTGGCTGATGATTTGGCTAAAGCAGGATCTATCTCCCGACGAAATGAAGTGTTCCTTTCTGATTCGAGCTTACCGAGATCGATTCGGGTGAAGGTTAAACAAGATAATTTAGGCATCCTTCACTCTGGGAGAGGCGGCCCAATCTGCTGAAAACCAATCGATAGAAGAACAAAATAGTAGGCCATTTATTCTGCTCCCCTTCACACCATTGAAGCTTATAGAGAAAGAAATTGCTTTCTCTGGCCCGATGAAATTCAACATTTTCTTCGCTCATTCGGCTTTGATTTTGTAATAGCTTCGTGAATAGAAGGGTGGAAAGCCGGCCGAATAAGCACTTTTATACTGAGTGGAGATTCCGACGGGAAGAAGTTGAAAGCCCCTACTCCTATAAAGTTGGAAAGATAAGCATTCGCTTTAGCCAAAGCCGGGACCGGGATAGAGAGATTTATATAGGCCTTGTGAGGAAAAGATTGAGATAGGACTCGCCATAACCCGATGTTAGAGTAAAGCATTCCCCAGAAAGAAAATAAGGCAAACCAGTCAGGCTATCGGGAGTTTGATTCCTAACAAGGGCTAACAACTCAAGCAATCTGCCTTTCTCTGTGTTGAAGAAGCACGGGAAGCAGAGGCACCAATGGTAGCATCAGTGCCAGCATAAACAGTAGCAGTGGGTAGCAATAATTCCTAATGAGGGATTTGAGGCGTAGCTTTATCTTTCGCTTGAGACTGAGTGCCCCCCTTATTCGTTCTCCGTACAAGCAGCAGGACTGGACAAAAAAGGTGTTAAAGGCGAAGTATGCTGCTTAGTTTCGTAGCTCCGTTTGCCAGGCATTCCCTAGGAATGATTCCCAATTGTCGGTATCATTGAAAACTTGTGATTCCGGTCAAGTCAACTACTTTTTTCAGCAGCTAGGGAATCGCCGGGTGAGAAGTAGGACAAAGATCTCAGTCAGAATTAGAGAATTTTTCACTTGGCACTGACTCTTTCTCTTTTGGTTTGGATCGGATTCAGCCCCAGACCTTGGTACGCTGAGGTTAAGCTTTTCCCGGGTTTCCTCTTGAAGCGGCGCAGCTCCCAATCCTGGCTTCTAAGCTCCAAGCCTATCTCCCACTTCCCATTGTGCTTTTGATTCCACCTCTCAATCGACGGGCGATTTCTAAATGCTTTGGCCCGGTAAGCGCTATGGACTAACTTCCTAACAGGCAGAGTTTGCAAAGGTACAGACAGTCCGATCTAGCCAGTGAGCAGAAGCGCAAATCACAAAAAAAGCTCGTCAGTTAAGCTCTTCTGTGATGTCCCTATCATCTGTGCTTGCCGCCTTTTCACCACGGTTGGCTGACTCCGGCTTTCCAGTCTTCTCTTCTAAGGCTCTGGCTCCTTTAGTTTATTCTGAATAAATGTTGAAGGTCAGGCAAATCAGCCATGTTAGAGCCATCGGTCAATCGGGCAGTTCATGTAGTCTCTGAGAAGAAGAACGGGCCATCATCATTGTCTTGGCATCCCTGTGGAACGGAATCGGACTAGAGAAGCTGCTGCTGGTTTCGGTGATGGAGCCAATAAAGTTCAGATTGAATTTCTCACAAGGCAGTCGGGTTTTTGCCATCTTTCAACTCATTCGAAATCCTTTTCATTCGATGTGTTCCCATCCATTAAAGAAGAGGAAGAGACCTAAATTAGGAGCGAAAGCCACTACCCTCCTTTTGTTGTCTTTCAGACACCAGTTCAATAATCAGAGAAAAGAATAGGAAAGGCAAGGTTATTAAATAGGCAAAGCAAGCTCAGTCAGATTCAATTGACCGAGACTGGAAATTACTCCTAAATAGGGAGGATTCCCGGGTTTCAGTGAGTGACGGGCTTAGGGGTGGGGCTTACCATGTTTAATAGAAGGCCAGCCTAGCCAGTAGTCAGAGAGCTTACCACGGGAGAACCAACTACACTAAGAAAAAAAGACCCAGGGTGGGGTTCGTTGAAGAAACTCGATGGTCGCATTCTTATCTTTTAGTGGTCTCTTCAAAATATAGTATTGGATGGGAGTCCTGTAGGGAAATTTCTCTGAGGTCTCACTCTTGCCAGCTTTCTGTCCAGGGTGTCTCGTTCTCGGAGTGGTATCGTTCTAGGTTTCACTCTCCCCTTTCGTCATAAGGCGTGGTTCTGTCCCCTTCTTCTTCTTGAAGAGAAATATAGGCCCACTGGCATGGCATGGTTTAGTCAATTCAACGTCCGCTGTGCTTTGGTAATAAGAAATCCCGAATAGCAATACGTCTTTGTCTTCGTCAGCCCCAAATCCTTTAGTTGAGTGCCGACCTACCAACATTGAAAGGATAGTGTTTCAAAAGACTTTTCAAAATACAATACCTTATCCTTTAGCCATGTTTTTCAAATACCGAAAATAGCTAGCCGAGAAAGGGTCTGCTTCCAAAGTAAGTCCAAAAAAAAAAGCAACAAGGGATGACTTGAAGAAATTAGGGATTACCTTGAATGTGGAGAATGCGCCTTAGCTGGAGACCGACCATATACCATATCTTGGGTTGTGGGCTACTCTGAAAGGAGTGGTGACCCAGCGCGATAGGTTGCTTTTACTAATACTGGACTGGCTTCCTGGTCAAGTCAGCCTCCTTTAGTTTGTCTTACGGACGGAGTGGGCTTTTCCCCAATGGGGTGACGCTTGAAGGCAAGTAGGCTATTGAGACGCAAATAATTACCTTTTCAGCTTACACGGAATGGCTATGGCTCTGGAATGTCTTCTTCTCAAATAGGGTAAAGCCCCCGCGCTAACATACAAAACTGGTCACAGAAAAGGGCAAAAGAGACGAAGGCCAAAGCCCTTCCGATGTTGGGGGGCAAAGAGATATTCCTTCCACTGCTACTGCTTCTATGCCTACTGACTGCTACTCGTCCAGATGCGACCTATGTCATTGATGTCGGTGGATCCAGGTCGTCAACGTACTTTCGAAGAGGCGCTTTCTTCATCTCCATCTCGATCAATATCTACACCTGGATGTGCTGCTATTTCAACAAGGGTCTGAAAGAGCTGATTCAACCCAGCAAACGGAGGCATTCAAGCCGGAGACCTGAGAAGGATTCTCTTTCCTTTTTCTTCTTATACGTCATTTCTCATGAGTTTCTCGAGTTTGGCCTTTCCTCTGCCCAGAAAGTCGCACAATTGTCCAAGGATTGGGAGAACCGGGAATGGTGGAAACGGACGGATATCGAACTTGAATTGCCCGAAGAGAAGGCGGTACAGGCAACTAGGCAGTCTATTCTTTGGATGTTGGATCTCACGAGTGGCCGTTCTACCTTTCAGTCCTGCTAAAGCGAGAAGGGCAAAGAAGCATTTCACGAGTCATATGAGGACTTTTTGGCTAATGAGCGCCTTCAGCATAAGGCAATTCATGAGAAATGGCTGAACGATAGCATTCAAATGAAAATGGAAAATGATTCTCTACGCATTCAGGTACAGGAGATGAGTGAGGAGATGCCCCTGTTAAGGATTGAGAATGAGGAGTTGAAGAGGCAGGTGGAAGAGTTGGAGAGGGGGAGAGCCTCATCCCAATATGTCTGTGCCCGAGCAGGTTTTTGGGAGAGTGAAGTTGCACGATTGTCGGCAGACAACAAGCTTCTTCGGAAGAGGCTTCGAGCTCGAGACCCGAGTACCGTTAGCGAGGATTCTGACTTCTTTGGGAGACTATTGCCTTTTTGCATGTATTTGCTTGTCTTGCCATGATGTAGAGAGAGTACCGATGATGTAGGAAAAATCGTAATGTAAAAGGAAAGTAGCTTGGGAATGTAAATAGGTTTTTATATTTATTGGCCTAAGATTTTCTATTGTTTTCTGCAAAAATGCTTTTGAAAAATCCGTCATTTATCATCATAGGCCAATATATTAGATGAGTAAATAAATAAATATTTATATATAACCTGAAACTAATTCTTTCCCGGGTGAAAATAGCCCCAGTATGAGGGCGGCCATTAGGCTGCCAAAATGCCCCAGTAGAAGACTAAAAAATTCCTAAAATGCCCGTGTAGTGTAATATTTACAAAAAATGCCCGGGTGGAAATGCCCTGGTTTTGGGTTTCAGAAAGGAAATAAAGGCTCAACGTGGTTAAGCAAAGGGATAAAAATGCATTGATGGGAACACCAAAAATGGCCTCTCTTCATTTCAAGATTGATCGGTACATCTCGAAACTCTTAAAATATTCAAGCATAGTTTTTTTACCATCATGGAGTGGAGTTTACTGGCTCAGGAAGTTCATATCCATCCATATAGGTAAGAATAAGCGCGTCTCCAGAAAATACCTTTTTTACCAAAAAATAGGGACCTTCGTAGTTTGGCTTGAATTTTCCCCGTGGGTCTTCCTAGGATCTTCTTGAGCACTAAATCCCCAATTTTGAAACTTCGAGGTCGAACTTTCTTGTCATAAGCCCGTGCTATTCTTCTTGGATAACACTGGCCATGGCAAATCGTGTTTAGGCGCTTTTCCTCGATCAGATTAAGCTGGTCATATCGTGCTCTCACCCATTCTGCTTCTTCAAGTTCAGCTTCCATCAAAACGCGCAGAGAGGGGACTGATCTACGACCACCCTCGATCGGGAGGACAGCCTCCATTCCGTATACGAGAGAATATGGAGTGGCACCGGTTGATGTTCGGATTGAGGTGCGATAAGCGTGTAGAGCATATGGAAGCATGTCGTGCCAGTCCTTGTATGTCACTGCCATTTTTTTGATAATCCTCTTTAAGTTATTATTTGCAGCTTCAACAGCACCATTCATTTTTGGGCGATACGGAGAGGAGTTGCGGTGAGTGATTTTGAACTGTTCACACATCTCCCTCATTTGCTTGTTCTTCAAATTTATCGCATTATCCGTGATTATTTCGTTGGGGAGGCTGTATCGGCAGATGATGTTATGCTTTATGAATTTCTGCACGTGTGTATGTGTGATGTTGGCATATGATGCTGCCTCTACCCATTTTGTGAAAAAATCTATCGCCACTAGAATGAAACGGTGTCCGTTGGAAGCGTTAGGAGTGATCGGCCCAATGACGTCCATACCCCATACCGAAAAGGGCCATGGAGTTGTCATATTATGTAGCTCGGTGGCAGGAGCATTGATCTTATCAGCGTAAATTTGACATAAATGAAACTTCCGGACATGTTGGCAGCAGTCGCTTTCCATTGTTGACCAATCCAATAGAAGCCCATACGCAGAATCTTCTTTGCTAGCATATGGCCGTTCATGTGGGGACCACAAGCTCCCTCGTGTACATCCCTCATGACTTTCTTAGCTTCCTCGGCGTCAACACACTTCAAAAGGATATGATTCTACGGCTTCTTAGAAAGTGTTCCCGCACTGACGAAGAATTGCGCGGCTAATCTCTGGATGGTTCTTCGGTCTGTGGCCGTGGCATCAGGAGGAAAGGTTCTGTCTTCCAGGTACGTCTTGATGTCATGAAACCACGGCTTACCTTTCCGCTTCTCCTTCTTCGATTGCCAAACAGTATGCAGGATCCTCTGTCACTTCGATCTCTATTGGCCGGATATCAATACCTTCTGGGATACTGATCATGGAAGCTAGTGTGGCCAATGCGTCAGCAAACTGATTCTTCGTCCCTCGGAAGCGAAAGGCGAGCCAGCAAACTCCGGCAACAAGCAAGGGCCCGACTATATACAACGGCTAGCTGATCGTAGACCACTCTCTCCCGGTGGTCGAGCTGATCGTAGAGCACTCTCTCCCGGTGGTCGAGCTGATCGTAGAGCACCGTTGCCTTGACTCTGTTAGGGGCGCATCCGGCTTCTTGCTTGCTGGGGCGCTAACGCCCGTTTATATAGCGGTAGGCCTTTTCTTGCTGGGCGCGCGCCTTACTCGAGTAGGGGCTCATGGAGTTGCTTGTTCGTTGTCCGCCACTATGCGTCCTTGCCTACCTATCCACGAGTATTTGACGCATTGGTGGTAAGTGGATGGCACAATGTGATGATCGTGCATCCAGGGACGACCAATAAGAGCGTTGTAAGATGTATCGACATCTATGACGAGGCGCTCGGAGAGTGCTTTGATGTCGCTATTCACAGTCTGTTATTTTTTACTGCACGAACAAAACAAACACACAACTTCCACCTACATACAAGCCCAGCCAATGGCTCGGAAAAAAGAAGGATTCATGGCGGTAATAAATTCAAAGTAAATAAATTCGTAGATAAGCATAGTTGCAAGTGCCTTCATCGATTACAAAAAAAAATGAAAGAAAAAAGAACTATAAGCGCGCTTGGCTTGCTTCGGCGAAACCCTTCTCCGCCGTAACGGGGTTTGTGAAGGTGACCCTCTTTCGGGCGAGAGGGTCACCGATAAGAACCAAAACTCTTCTTCTCATCAGCCGGATGACCAGCCAGTCAAGACAGATTTGTCAATGCCCATCCTCTCCCTTCCGAGTTCTATTCTTTGGGATAGTTTCATTCCCTCGGGATTAAGGTAGGCCAGGGGATTCAGTGGATGGAGGAGTCCGCCGGGGCAGGCCAATCAAATCGACCATAGATAGGGATCGGTCCCCTATGTATGGAGTAAGGGGGGTTGAGCAGTATCCGTTGATCAACTCCAGTCTCCGGGAGGGAATTCATGAGAGGCAGGCATTCAGAAGGGATTCAATCAGATGTTATCCCGTAAGGGATTTTCTATCCGGTTCGGACCGGGGTAAACATTCAAGGTTTCGAAGGGTCCTTGGACACTCTCCTAATAAGGAGAGGAAAAGGCAGTGTTCATTGATAAATAAACCACCTCTTCAATACAATAAAATCCTTTTCTCTTCATCCGCTCCGCTGTTCTATCCACTGTTCATCGAGAATGAGGGGTTAGGGTTTTTTATAGATTCGACTGACTCTTCATTCATTCCTTTCCAATCCAGTCAATCCCTTCATTGATTCGGAGGAATACATTTCGGGGACCTCAATCCAAATCTGGTATCGATCCATGACGCTCTACTGCCTCTCCCGCCTCAGAACTTATTCTATCCGCTAGCCCAGCAGTAAGAGATAAAATAGACTATCCATCCAACAAGCAACGTCTTCGCGCTAGCGCGCTCATCCGTTGCGCGTTAGCACGCGCATCCGTCTTCTTGCTGGGTGCCTTTGGGGAATAAGATGATTCGAGATTCGATCTGCTGGCCCACTGACTGAACGATGATTTCCTCCCTAGCTGCGAGTAGACCGATTGAAACCGTGAATCCGAAATCCGATACTCCCTATTGTTGGATTCGATACCAGCCTTCCCTGACTCATCGTCTTTGTCTTAAAGCCGGGAATGGAAATAGATAGTAAATGAGCCGTGAAGTCGGCGGAACAGAAAGAAATGTTGGGGATGGTTTTGAAAAAGCCTCTCTATCCGGAAGTAGGGAATCCCGTGCTTGCATATCCCGGTTTTGAGACAGACCATCGCCGATAAAGGTTGAATCTACTATCGCCTGCCAGGTCATTCAATCTCTCTCACTCCCAGGGTTTAGCTCCCGACTGGAGGGAGAGGGGCAAGGCATTAGGGATAGCTGCTTCCGTCTCCAGTAATGGATGGAGTTGGTGGTAGTGAAATATTTCGGAGTAGCCGTAATGGAAGAACTTATGGCTTGGTTTTCGTTTTTCGGCCCTCTTCCCCGCCCTACGAATCAAACATCTCCGGGCATCTGGTTTCAAAGAGAGATTGGTTAGTCGCCTTCTGTTCATTCTTACCCCGCACTACCGGACCCCCATTGGTTAAGTTGGGGCAAGAATAGCTATCGGGCTACGATCACAGGCCGGGCCGACCCTCCTTGATTCTAGTCTAGTTTGAGAGGGAAAAGTCCCATCCGTTCCAGAAGTTGCAGATAAATGGAAGGCTTAAATACCAAAAACTACGGAGGCATGATCTACTAAAAAAATGAATGGGTAAGCCCGGTGGTTCAAGTCGAGCCTAGCCTGGTGCTGCCCTATTACGTAAAGGGGGGACTGGTTCAAGGCCGTAATCTACGGGATCAACAGAAGCTTCTCTTGGTCGGCCTTACTCAAATAGGGGCGAAATGGGGTTCTTTGTTTACCAGGGAAACTCCATTGCTAGGCCCACCTGGATATAGGCTCGTACAGAGACAAGACCCAGTGACAGATTCATTTCCAGAGTCAGATCGAGTGGAATCTGTCCCAGAAGTGGGGCCAAGCCAGGGGCAGTGGGGGATTGAGATCGGGCCGGGCCAACAACCAACATCAGCTTCTAGGGATAGTAGGTTTTTTTAATCCAACCATTCTAGTGGACTGGTCGAGGCCAGCAGCATCGACAGAGCCAGTGCCGGTTGTGCGAAGGCAGCAGATCGGGATCGAAGAGCAGTTGTTTAGCAGAGGTATGAGCCCGACATCCCATTATGTTCCTTTCGGAATCCAGCATCCGATCCTTTATTGTATTGGAAACACCTCACGATTGCACCTCACTAATCAATCATCTAGCTAACTGAACCGGATAACTTACCGGGACACTAACTCCTTAACATTCAACTCAGCGAAATCAAGATATTTGAGGGTGACCTATCTCTACTATACTTGGACTTGGCTCTGGATGGCAAACGAACAAATCCCCAAAAGATCTACAAGTACTGATAGAAAGAGTTTAGTCAGACAGGACCTGCTACTTCCCGAAACTGGATAGAGGGGAGGTCAGGGGGGAGGTATATGAGTCAGGCATGGGCCCGCTTAACCAACCTATCGCTTCTCTCGGATGCTGTCTCGGAGCGTAAGGATGGAGTCTCGCTCAGTAAAGAGAGTTGTAGATTCGTAAGATCATGATAGAGTCTCCGCGCGCTAGCGCGCTACAACTAGCAGAGCAGCCTGCGGAAAAAGGCTAGCGCGCTACTCTGGCTCGCTTCTGAAAGCGGAGCTCGCTGCTTTTCGCCGTAGCTTGCTGCTCGCTCGCTGTCTACTAAACGAGCCTTCACTGCCCGCCCGGCCCCTATCTTTAATCTTAAGTAAAGTGAAGTCAAATCAATGAAGTGAACAGCCCAACCTCTTTGTTTGAAGCTTTGCCAGGGCTGCCCGCGCCTTGTTGAAGCTTTGCTTCCCCTAATTCCGAAAGACAACAATAGACTTGCATGCAACTATAGTATAGGAAAAAGCTTCTCTTTGATAGCGGTCATAGGGGGGTTCAGAAAGGATCTGATCGTAGATAGAGACTTAAACCTGTGCGGGGGTAGGGGCGGATGTAGCCAAGTGGATCAAGGCAGTGGATTGTGAATCCACCACGCGCGGGTTCAATCCCCGTCGTTCGCCCATCAATAAATGGACCATTTGTTACGGAGACACAAGACAAACCTTTCCCAACAAGAAAAAATTTTTTCTGCAAGAGTCATCTCGAGGCTTTCAAACGCATCCAAGCAATTGGTATCCGATTGAAACATAGAAACCATAGATTCGCGTCGCCTACTTGCTGAAAGCACAAATGGAATGGCTGATCATGAATTCTATGAAGTTTTTAAGACCTAACTAATCAGCCTTACACTTTTGAGTTCATAATGAATGAAATGAACCCCCGGATGAAGAGAAAATCTCCCAAGCAGTGGGAGCCCCGAGACCTGGTCGTGACGATACCTTTCTTAGTGGAAGATCGGAAATTCTCTTGAGACTGATCGGATCTCCCGTAGACACCCGAGAGACCTCCACAAGGCAGGCTAAAAGAGTAAGAGGACAACAAGCAAAGAGTTATGCTTTCATTTCTTTGTTGAGATTGAAATCAAGCGAAGACTCAAGCTCGAGTGAAAGTTCAACGAATCCGAGATAGGAAGGACTATTAGTAGGGCGAAGGCTTTTCTAATCTTTAACTGAAGGTAAGGCTTCACTAGTGATATCCCCGGTATGAGTTGAGAATGTCATAGGAAGTCTCCTCTTCTTGGGACTACTACTGACTTAGTGGTATTATCAGTCGGTGAAAAGCCTCGCTTCGCTACAATAACAACGGTGGTCTACGATCAGCTTACTCAAATAGGGGCTCCCTCCGTTGTAAACGTCTGTACATAGTCACATCTTTGATCAATTCACCTTTGTCTTTGCATAGCTGATGATTCTGTTCTATTGGAAAGTAACATGGTTTTCTTTCTAACATGCCAGTGCTTTTTAGCATGTCAAGAGTGAAGCAGCACCCTTTGGTTCAAGACTATTCCTTTCCTTGATCTAGCCACTTCTATTCCCAGAAAAGATTTAAGGTTATCAAGATCATTAATTTCAAACTTCTTCTTCATGGATTGAGAGAGGGATGGAGAGGATCGCGTCTGCATGCTCGGGCGGCCACCAAAACCGAACAACGGAGGCCTTCCAGGTTCTAGTGGCGGGATCAATGAAATCAGCCACTGAAGAAGGCGCGTCGGGGGGAAGAAGATAGGGGGCGAGGGAAGGGGGGAGACGTGGAATCCAGGGATCGATCCACGGGTTAATGCTGCGGCCGTGGCCAACTCGGATAAAGAGACCCTTGAAGAGGAGATCCCGAGCTTTGAAAACAGATTTCCATCCCCAAGAGGCATTGCGAGGACAAGTGGCATGGAGGAAGTCACATGAGGGGAAGTATTTTGCTTTCATCAGGCGGCCCCATAGGGAGTCACTTGGGGACAGGAGTTCCCACGCCTTTTTAGCAAGCAGAGAGAGATTCATGTTGGTGGATAGCCTTAAATTTAAACCACCCGACTTTTTAGTGCGACAGATGGAATGCCAACTAATTGTGGGAACCAATGACTTGTCACCACTTGACCAGAAAGATTTTCGGCTTGAAGAATCGAGGTCTTTCAGAACCGAAGATGGTAATTGGAAGCAAGACATGAAATATTGCGGCATGGCTGATAAGGTGGACTGAATCAAAGTGTGCTTGCCTGCGGAACTGAGATACTTGGCTTTCCATCCACTCAACTTGGAGTTAACTCGGTGGAGGAGATCCTGGCAGTGGGATTTGCTCAGTTTACCAGCCACAAATGGAATACCCAAATAAGTGTCCAATCTAGAAGTGGGTATGATCTTAAACCTCTCGTGCAGTTGTCTTTTGAGAGAGGAGGGCACATTCGGACTGAACTGGGCCCGAGTTTGATTAACATTGAGAGACTGCCCGGAACGAGCGCAGTAGGCTTCCAAGATGGACTGAAAGACTCTGGCTTCCTGAATAGTAGCTCTTCCAAAAAGGATTAAGTCATCAGCGAAGGCCATGTGAGAGATGGCCTCGCTGTGCCTGGAGATTTTAATGCCATGGATTATCTGCTGCTGAAGAGCAATGGCCAGATGAGAGGATAACACTTCCTCGCATAGGACGAAAAGGTATGAAGAGAGAGGATCCCCCTGACGAAGACCTCGAGAAGGAGTGAAGAAATTAAGCGGAGACCCATTTAATAAGATGGCCAGTTGAGGTGATTCAACACAGAACATCACCCGGTCAACCCAAGTCGAGTTGAAACCATAGTGTAGTAGGGTCTTCCGGAGGAAGCTCCACTCGAGGCGATCGTATGCCTTACTCATGTCTAATTTGACTGACATGAGGCCATGGTTACCTTTTCTTTTCCTCTTGATACAGTGCAGGATTTCATGACAGATAAGCACATTGTCCTGTATGTGTCGCCCTTTAATGAAGCCATTCTGGTTAAAGGATATCAGTTTATGCAGAAGTGGCTGTAGTCGAGCCACAATAAGGCTGGAGATGATTTTATAGGCGAAGTTACATAAACTGATAGGTCGAAAGTCATTGATAGAAGAAGGGAACTCGACCTTAGGGATCAGAGTAATAGTTGTCTTGTTTAGGTGCTTGGAAAAGCAGCCAGTTTCAAAGAATTGCAAGACTGATTCAGTGATGTGAGGGCCGATGATGTCCCATACCTGCAGGCATGTGCATAGCAGTCCGTTTGATATCCTCTCCTGTAGGCGGCTGAAGGAGGAAGAGGTTGTCTTCTTCTGAAACCCGACCTCGAATGGGGACAAAATATTCATCATCGATGGAGGCATGAGATGAGGTATATATGCTCTGGAAGTGGGACTGGAAAGCTTGAGCAATGTCTTCTCTGTCCGTGAGAGTTAGGCCTTGATGGTTGAGGGTAGAAATTCTATTGCGGGCCCTTCTCTTGAGAGTGGTTAGGTGGAAGAAACGAGTGTTGGAATCACCATTAACAATCCAATTAACTCTCGATTTTTGCTCCCACATCTTCTCTTCTTGGACTATATTGCGCTTCAAATCTGCAATGACTTGTTTTTCATGAAGATACCATCCTTCTTCTCTGAGATGATGAGGAATTGCTTGCAGCTCATTAAGAAGGGTGCGGAGAAGGCTAATCCGGTGATGAAGTCTGCCCACCTCGTGTCGATTCCACTGACGAAGAACTTTGGTGAGGTTGAAGAGCTTCTGTTGGAGGATATGAGATGGAGATCCGGAGGCTTGAACGGTCCAAGCCTGGGCGACGAGGTCATGGAAGGAGGGTTCCTGAACCCAGAAAGCTTCAAAGCGGAAAGGCCTGGGAAGGGAAGGTTGTTGGAGTTCGGTGCTCAGTATTAAGGCCTTGTGATCTGAACTGGTGACTTGTTGGTGCTGGACAATTGCATTTGGATTCGCTGCGAGCCAGTCCGGGGAGGACAGGAAGCGATCCAATCTCTCTTCGATTCGGCGGTGTCCAATCTGTCTGTTATCCCAAGTGTAGACCGGCCCAGTGAAAGGCAGTTCGACCAAAGCCGCTTCGTTGAAGAATTCCAGAAACGGAGATATTTGTGAACTAGTGCACGGCCGACCACCCCTCTTTTCTTGAGCAGAAAGACAAGAGTTCCAATCGCCCACAAGAAGCCACGGCTTGTCGATGGAAGGGAGCAGCTGGTGGAGAGAGCGCCATTGACAGCTTCTGAGATTCAAATTGGAGCTCATATAAACTGCTGTAAATAGCCAAGATTGAGAGGAGGTGGTACAAGTGACCAGCGCATGCAAACACCACGAGCTCCGCCATAACAGTTCCACCTGCAAACAATCTTTCCAAAAAAGGAGAAGTCCACCAGCTCTGTTAGTTGCAGCTTCACAGATATAGTGATCAAAATAGAGTCTGCGACACAGAGAGGAAAGATTTGTAGAAGCAGACTTGGTTTCACAAAGGAACATCAAAACAGGTCTGTGAGTTCGAGAGAGGGAACTACGTTCCCGTCTTGCCGAGGGGCGACCAATTCCCCGGCAGTTGAGAGCTATGGCGATCATGGCTGTTGGGGTGGTTGAGTCCGGCCAACCACCTGCGCCTCAGAAATCGGATCAAGGATTTTCTGCTTCTTCTGGTCATGTTCATGATCGGGTGCACTTGGAGCTGCTGCAACATGCTGGTGCTCCTCCAGTTCTCGTAACGAAGCCCTTCTCTTGTAAGTGCTGGTTGGGGTGGAGATGGACTCCACAGTCTGAATGAGGGCTTTAACGTCAGGCTGGGTTGATAGGGCTAGGACTGGGTGAGGTCCAACTGGATGTGGATCTGAGCCATAACCCGAATCCATGCCCTCAAGAACCACGTTTGCGGGGATGGGTCCTTGGGAAATGGGGTGTATTGATTCATGGATGGGACTGTCTGTTGGGCCTTGAGCATAGGGCTGACCTGGATGGGCTTGGAAAGGGAGAATCGAGTATAAGACTGTTATTCGGGACCCTCTTCCCGTTAGGTAGAAATACCATGGGCGGCTACTGTGCCGTTAAAGGATCCCAATATAATAATGGAATACAATGAATATACTAAACAGAGAACTGTTTAATATTACTCTGCACCTTTCACCAATTCGGTGGCAGAAGGCTATCCGAAGGTCTTCGATTATCCAGGGGCTTTGCGGAAAAGCCTCCTTGATAATCTTCGATGGTCTGTCCAAGGAGATTTGTATTGCTGCTTACCTCTTCAGCAAAGAGGTTATACGGTTAGTAAGGAAATCGGGTCCGTTATTCACTGCTTTGTATTTGAAGCAGTGTTCCTCATCTTTGCAGATGAGTTACGGGACCCTTAAGTTTAAACATTCCTTACTACCTGTGCCTATCGCTCTTACGAGGACGGGCTTACCCCGGATCATACCATCTTTCTACCGTATGAGAATACGGCGGAGAGACGACCGTGCGGATCTGTTAGTGCAGTTGTACTTGTCGTTCTTCTCGTTGGCTAAGCTAATTGAACTAGCGCCTAAAATATCAAGCGCCACGTTTAGCTCGATTAGTACACCTGCTACTGATTTAGATTCCATTGTCGGGTTCGTTTCAAAAGTGAAAACAAAAATGAAGTCACTTTTTGATAGGTATTGCCCGTTTATCCGTTCCATTCCTGTTTACCAGGGAATGGAGTGGGTTCCTACCTGGAAAGCGATACCGACAAACTCGTTAGTTAAATGGGCTTGTGAGCTCGGGTTGTTGGATGGTTCTGAGGAGAAGGGGGTTCTAGACGTGGTTCGGCGATTTGCTATACACAAGTCGTTGTTTACCGCCCTACACTTCGAGCTCTTTTCTTTGACTTTCCTGCTGGAACAAATTCATGCAGGACAGGATCATTTCTCTCCTGGTGTTCTGTGGCCCCATAGAGTTCGGTTCGCTTTCGACCCCAATAACACTCGCTTTACCAACTCAGATTTGGATTGGTTTGAGCGGGTGTTGGTCCTTATCTCCCGTCTCCTACCCAGGCAGACGTGATGTTTAAGTGTGGTCGTATAGGGATGGCTTGTGAGGGTGCTGGGAAGAGGAGAATATTTGCCATTGGCAACTATACAAAACAAAGGTTGCTGTATCCTTATCATGAGTGGGCTATGGCTGTTTTACGTCGTATCCCCAATGATGGGACCTTCGATCAAACAGCACCTTTGAAACGGTTGGTAGGTTTCAAGAATGTATTTAGCTTCGATTTGAAATCTGCCACGGATAGGTTTCCGTTGCATTTCATTTATCGAGTGTTTGAATGCCTTTTTGGGCCTTCGTTGGCTTCAGCTGTAGTTAACTCCACATTGGGAATTAACTTGTTCGATTTACGGGCACGTTGTCCCTCTAGGAGTATTAGTTTTGTTGTGGGCCAACCCTTGGGTTATTACTCTTCTTGGGCCCTGTTCTCTTTATCTCACCATGTATTGGTGTGGTATTGCGCTGAATTAGCGTATCCGGGGAAAAGGTTTTCCAACTATGCCATTCTCGGCGACGATGTGGTTATCGGAGATCCAGTAGTTGCCCGGCACTACGAGGAGTCTCTTAGTAAGCTTGAGGTTCCGATATCTTATCTGAAATCGTTGATTTCCGATGTCGGTGCTTTCGAGTTTGCTAAGCGGTTTCGTGTCCGAGAGGGGAGGAAGGATATTTCCCCAATTTCCTTTCGGACTTTGTGTGGTGCCGGTCACCCTTTTGGTCTTATGGCGATTCAAGAGAAGTACCCATGTAGGCGCTTCTCTTCTCTCCTTAGGATTGGAGGGCTAGTTTATTCACCCATCCCTCCGTATCCTGGCGAGAACGGATACGGTTCACGTTAGGCAACACGTGATCAGACGCTCTCACGGACGTCTCAGACCTCAGGGCGGCTCATTACTGGGTGATATAACACTGTTGGCGCCCATAAGATGCGGATTTGACGCTAATTCGGGCCTATTGTACCCCCACCCGCCTCAGTTTCTCGGCATGTGTCTGAAATTCAGGCTAACAAATCCCGATACATCGGCCTGAGAATTTCAGGGACATGGAACTTGCTTAGGCAGTTCGCCAACCACACTCGAGCCCCTCAAACTCAAACATCTCGATGGTTGGACACTTACAAGTCTAGGTTACTACATTCGCAGTTCATGCCTCCCTCGCGAGTCCGGTCGCTCGGTCGGATCTTCAGGGCAATCAAAATTTTCCTCTCCTTTCCCTAAAATCTTCAAATGACTAAGGACTGAGGCTTTGCAAGTCGTTTCGAGCGGACGAATAATGCCGGTTTGCACTCAGGAATACCAAATAGGCCCGTTGGTTCCCTCGGGAAAAAGGGGCTCCGTATGCAATCGGGGATCGAATAATTGCAGGTTTGCGCTCCGGATGAAAGCGTTGCTAAGGGGCTTGGAGCGGCAAAGAAAGTTCCGCCGACTCACGGAATGATTCTTTCCCTCCTTCCCTAGGGTTGAAAGCTTACGGATACTGTGGGATACGGTTGCCCGTAAGAGAGTAATGCCTCTCAATCGAATAGGCCGTACCAAGTTGCCGTGTATGGCGCGAACGATAAATAAAGGAGCTGAACTACCTAGACTCTGTGATCACTGGAAACGGGCGAGTCCTCCCCGTCACCCATTGGTAAGGTAGGCCGCTTTCCAATGTCTTGTCCGAATAAGAACCTTCGTCACCTCACTGGAAAGTCCGAGTACTAGCGCTAAAACGTACCACGCCTGACGCTAAAATATTATGTTGGGTCCGACCCACTTCTCAAACCAATCCAGATCTTCGTTTGCATAAGCCGTATTCTTTGGATCTAACGGGTAGCGGACCCGCTGTCTCCAAAGAACACCCGGGGAAAACAAAAAGATACAACAAAGCAAAGTTAATACAGACAAAACCGCTCCGTGGGGAAAGCTTAGTGCAGAAAATTATCTTTATGATTCTTAGTCAAATAAAGGCTTCCCGTGCAGCGCCTCTTTTCTGACCTCCTAGCGAGTGACAAAAGCGTCTCCCTGCGGTTGCAAAGATCCTGTGCCGGTCATGGTTCCCCCTTTTTTGGGGATCGTCGCCTCGGTAGTAGTTCGTTTCAGTTTGGTGCAGTCAAGCTGGGTTCTCACTGGGCTGTCTGACTGTTAGGACGGGCATCAGGTCGTCTCCTCTAGTCGCTGGTCTGCTTGCTCGTATTGGTTTCGTTTAGGCTTTCATCTTGGTAGCGTGATGTGACTGACCGGTTATATAATGGGGGCTCCATCCTTTCTGTTTTCGCGCTCTGAATCTGGCTGATTTTCAAGTCCTGACTTGGTGATTGCTATGATTGATATAGAAGGTGGTGTTCCGTGGATAGTGATTCTCATTCTCCAAGGCCTCATGGAATGGCCTTTCCGAAGTGGCTTGCTTGCTGAAACCTCGAATCCGGACGTGCGCTTGGTAAGGCGCCTGCTCCCCTACTAATCAAAGGCTCCAGCCTCGGGAATGGATGCGTAACAACGATAGTTGACAAAAGACTGGTAGAGTTGCTCATCCTGTGCCCGTGTTCATATATAGACCATCCATCCCGCTGAATGGCGTAGCGTTTCCTTAAGTTGCTTGCGAGTTGACTAGACCAGATTGTTGGCATTCGTATTGGGTTGGCGCCTACTCTCCTACTAATCAAAGGCTTCCACCTCGAGCATTTGACAAAATCAACGGTTGAAAGCAAAGGATTTCAAAGCTAGGTTGCTTGTGGCAATCATGTCAACTTGGGATCGGGAGCGTGGACCGGTTGGCCAGTGCTGCCAATCGGCCTGGGCAAGGCGTGAACAGCGTTGGCCCCTTCTCTGGATGCAGACCAGGATCTCAAGCAAGCAGTGATGAGCGAGACAGGGGGAACGACTATTGCTAGTCATATGCTCTTTTCTTAAGTGTGGTGTCTTCAATACAACCTTCCCTAAAAGTAGAGGTAGGAGATCCAGTTAACGAATAGGCTACCCTACTGATTATCCGATACTAATTCTCCTCTAGTCGCTAGCTCGCTCTGAACCCTAAGCTCTTAGTTCCATCCATACACAAGCATCCCCTTCTCTCTAACAACAGCAAGTAGTAAACTACCTGTCCTCTAACAAGCAAGTAAGCCAACTACCTTATCTCATTAGCGAAGCTAGAGTACATGAGTAGACTGCTTTCTTAGTTAGAAATTTTTCTTGATCAAAGAACTTTATCTCCCGTGCTGTGGAAAGCTTTACGAAATGGATTGTGCGCTTCTAAGCAAGAACGGATCTTAGCCAGACGTTGACCGGCCACGCGGGACACTATCGTTCCTCGAATGCTTGGCACTTTGGGCGCTGCTTTCTCGATCTACTATCACACTTGAAGCGACGCAATCAATTACGTTAAGCCTCCGAGAAGTCTGGCTTTGCTCTTCCAGTTCGTAAAGGATCTTACACCAATGGGTTACCGGCCGCGCAGGCTCTACTGGTCCTCGGCTTCTCAATCTCTTTCTTTACTCGAAGAGCGGCAAACTTGAGACTGTGATTAGGCGGGGACAGGATTCGAACCTGCAGTCTTCAGGTCATGGGCCTGATGAGTCGACCAATTCCTCTACCCCGCTTCTTCCCCTTCTCTTTCTTGAACTATTCCCACCTAGCAAGAAGACGGATGCGCGTGCTAACGCGCAACGTCTTCGCGCGCCTTACTCGAGTAGGGGCTCTGGAGCAAGAAAACTACTGCGCTACCGCGTCAAAGCATGCTAACGCAGCAAGAAAAGCCTTACCCAGGGTGGTCGTAGATCACAAACGCGCAACGGTGCTCGTAGATCAGCTCGACCACCGGGAGAGAGTGGTCGTAGATCAGCTCAGCCGTTGCTTCTTTGGTCGTAGATCAGCTAGGGCGCGGAAGGACTTGCTTGTTCTGGCGCGCGCCTGACTCTCCATTGGGCTCATCCCTTGCTTGTTCTGGCGCGCTAGCGCGCTATGGAGTTGCTTGGTGGATGCGCTAACGCGCCCTTCCTCTTATTCTATGATGATACTTCTCATTTTTTTTAATCAACTCAAGTTCGCTATCCTTTATAATACGATATTTCTTCTTGCTTTTGCATTCGCTTTCTTTTGTATTCGCTTTCTTTGTCATTCTCCTTCTGTAAAAGGGGGTTCTCATTTGTGGAGTGGACTGGAATTTTTGCTCGCAATGAACATGAGTGAACCTGACACCTTTCTATCTTTCTTTTATCTGGAAGTCAGGTAAAAAACTTAGGAACAACGCGCGCAAACACTGAATGTCTCAGTGGTGGTTCTTTGTTCGGTACTTTAACTAAATGGACAAGACCGTCTTCAACTTCCATCGAAAACAAAGTAAAAGAGAAGAGAGTAGGTGCACTTCCACGCATGCCAATATATGAATAAAAAGCTCTACAAGAGAGTTCCCGCCTCCGTTACAGAATCTCCCAAAGCGAAACTAACTACCATGACTCCTATCAATACAGCTAAACCGACAGTGCGAGCGCTTGATTTTAATCCGAGCGGATCATAGACTTCCGGCTCGGTGAAAGCTTCCATAACGCGATCATGGATGTGGCTAGCATGCGGACAATAAAATCCTAATTGCCGAAGAGCGCACGTCTCACCTGTCGCTTCCTTAATCAGTTTAGCCATCTCTGGTGAGCACCAATATTGGGGATGGGTAAATAATGGGTCAGGAATGACCATCCACCATTTTCCTAACCCTAGTAACAGACAGGTGAAAAGCACAAAGGAGTGGTCTCTGCAGTACGACAGCAGGAGCGCTTCTTTCAGGCCAAATCACGTCATTGAATCATGTACCAGAATGGAATGTAACACAACGCGTGTGTACATCTGTTTGCCTTCATATATCAGATATGGCACGGGATATATAGGGAAATGTACCATCAACTAATTTTCAATCGTGCGGCTTTCGCACCTTGACATACTGAAACGACTGCCATTATTGGTATCAAACCAATAGCGATTCATACAAGCTAAATCTTCAAATCGATAATTGACCCAAAGAAAGAACTAAAATTTCATGTTAATGAATTTCTCTCTATCTCTATCAACATCTTTGTCCTCATTCAAAAATTGACCACAGTTCCTTACGTTGTTCCCATTACAAAATACTGGATTTCTATCTAGAACATTCCCATTCCAAAAATGGAAACAAATTAGAATTCTCAATTCTCTACGACGTCTAGGCGATGAAATATTTTCAGGAAAAAGCAAATCATAATGATTTTCGCCTCCATTCCCAAGCATATTTTCATGTCTTGCAATGGATGCAACAAAATCATTCTTATCAACATATCTTTTTTCTCGCCATCTTTGATTAGTTTGGTGCTTACTTTTATGGACCAATGAAATACCTATGGTTTGATACATAAGAAATTGTCCATCCCATTTTATAGACAGACGAACTGGTTCGATAATAAAAATCCCTCTTTTTTTCAATTCTGTAAAAGTTAGATCCGGGGGGTTAAGTTGATAGCGAGGGTAGAGGAATTTTTTTATTTCCAATGCAAACAGTCAAAGCCTAGGTCATCAAAGACGTCTGACCCGAGATATCAGACAAGTGATACGAACTTCGGAATGAAACTTCTAGTCTATCAGATAAGACAAAACCGACCGACCAGAGGGAGGGCCGGGTTGACTGACCAATGCCGGAGACACAGCCAGCTCTATCGCTCGGGCTAGCTACCCAGCTATCCCTTCGCTCTGCCCTTTCCCTCTCTCTTCCCGTATATAAAGGCCCGTTGAAATGTTATATTTCCCCTATTCCCCGTGTAACACTCAACCCACTGCCACCCCAGAAGCGTTATCCCTTCCGGGGCTCCTATTCGAAAGAACCAGCTATCCATTCCGCATTCCCCACCCACTGCAGTTCAGATGGCACAGAGAACCATGCCATTCAGACGAGTTGTGATACGTACGAACGGTGTAGAAGTTCTCTTCGTGTGGTTCCGAATCCAGCGCCTAAGCCAGTTGACCTGGGACCAATTCCGGGGATCCAGTTTGATAGCCATAGCTGTATCCTGTGCACCCTACAGCATACCTTCCAGTGGTAATAGAGCCATTACCCCGTGGTTGAGGAACCTGAACTCCGCAAGCATAAGAGACATAAGTGGTAGCCCCGCGATCCGTTCACGAGACAGAATCCGTGTGACCGGCTACTACATAAAAACCGCCATCCGTAACTACGTGACCATCAAGCTATGCCCACAGAGCCCTAGAAAGTGCATCTTGCTCGGATGAACCTTCTTCATGAAGGAGCGAGGGGCGATAGCGAAGGCGTGATACCGGCCCATAGAAGAAGCAAATGTTATATCAGCCGGTCGGACAGAAGCACGACACCCACCATAGAACAATCATTAGAAGATGCGTTGCCCCGAACCAAACATGAACACTCATGAAACCGAGAGTGCGCCCAGTGTAGGCTTGTGTAGCCTGTGCGGAGAAAGCTCTTCGAGCTAAGCTTTCTCACCCATCATGCATATAGAGCCAAGAAATGGCATTGGGACAACCTTTGCAGTGTGCAAGAATTCCATACCGAGTATGACCTGGAAGTCATCCATAGGGACAGCCTAAAGATTGGTCACTTAGAAACCCAAACCCAGGGTGGTCGTAGATCAGCTGATGTTAGGCTTGCCAGTTTCTGGCCTATGATCTGTCCTGGCTGTCGATAGGGGAGTTAACCTCTTCGAGTGGCTAGGTTACAGAGAACTTCAGACAAGGCTCGTGGGCTTAACAGCGCCACTCGCAGGTTTCGAGATAGGCTTTTGGGTCTCTTCAGCTTTCGAGTTTGAACAACAAGGAATCGGCTTTCAAGCTTCTAGGCTTGCGTGAGGCTTTCGAGAATATCTGCTTGTTTGAGGGAAATCAAAGAACAAGGTATTCACTTACTTTAGCTTTAGTGAATTCCCACTGCAATTACAATCCCTTGCTTGTGTGTGTTGCTTTCTGTCTCACATCGGCATTGGGTTTGTGTGAAGCTTTGGCTTTTAGTCAACAAATGCAGGCTGCTTTTCAGTCTGACGAGTCCGTCCTTCAACAATTTCATTGCCTGGCCGGCCAGCCCCAGCCTATGATAGTTGAGTTTAGCTGCTCTTCGGCTTTCGAGAACAGGGCGTACTAGTTGTTGAGAGCGAAGACTAAGGAACCTACTAAAGATAGGGTCCCGGGGACTCATTCTGACTGAAACAAGGCCAACTGCAACTCGATTGGAGGAAAGGGCTGCAAGGTGACCCCCAAAATCCCAGCTAGTTTGGGCCGGCACTATTCATTCTTCGATTCATTCGAACGGGTAGGGTTTGATTTGCTTTTGCTCTAAATTCCATCAAGGTGTTTTGAGAAAGAAGAAAGAAAGGCAATGAAATTGTTTTGTTGTAGAAACATGAGCAGCCCGGTCACGTTTGTTGAGCTCCTTCGTCCGTGTTATTCGCAAAAGGCATACTTTCACAAAGGTGATTCAAGTTGGTGGGATGGGCTTCCTCCTTGGACAAGCACGGGGCTTAGTGAAGTAGAACCGGGGGTCGCGCTGCTTGCTCGACGCATCGTTTCTTTCAACCTTATTAGCTAGTAGGTAGGACGGGGCTCTCATCTGCACGTTCGATACAGCTTCCTGTACAACAGAGCGTTAGAAAGGGCCCTATAGCTGCCCCGACACGACGATACATCGTCAATTGGCAACGTAGACGGTGGGAATATTCGATCCCAGGGAACCATCACAAGGACGGCCTTACTCGTTTAGGGGGGGGGGGGAACGTCGACGACTGGGAAGCGGAGCCTAAGCCGTCAGGAGGGTTACTTGAATTGAAGCCTAGGAGAAGCGCGCAGGCTAACCTATTCAATAGAGATGAATAGCCAAACCAAGCCAGCTGGTCAATCTCTGAGATCTGATCGGCGACCGGACCACCTATATTGACTGGTGAACACGGACCCGTGAACGAACAATACGTGTGAATGAAGAACAACATGAATGAGTTATGGGAATTGGTACTTCAGCACTGATATGCATCTCCGCATCTTTAGAATCGGTACACCGGATTCTTTCAGGTCCTAATTCAGGCGGTGGGAAGTGTTCCCGATTGATGAGGCACATATCTCTCTTATATACAAAATACTAAAAAAAGAAAGAAAAAAAGATTTATATTCATTTTTGAGATTAGGGGCATCACCTTTTCCAATGATCGAAGTGATCAGAGTGATATAAAATTTCTATTATATCGGATGGGGGACAAAGGAAGAAGATGTACTGACGAGATACGACTGACTTATATAAAAATATAAAAAGGTGCTGCTCTTAAGGCTTCTTAGGTAGGCCGGCCGGCCTACCAACATAGCTACGTCTGCTGGGACAGAACGATTTACCGATGGAAAGCTCCTATGGTTACGCAGCTACTAATGTGCTTCCAGTTGTAGATAATGGTTGCTCCAATCCAACCAGTTGATCCTAATGCTCGGCCGATGATGGGAAAGAAATGAGATGGAGTAATAGTGACTAAGCTACGTAAGAGGGCTCGACCGAGAAAGCTTTACCGAAACCATGATATGGTATCAGAGCGGGAGCTCTCTTAGGGTTTTGGTCGCCGCCATCAAGAAGAAAAAAGCGCCATCGATCCTGCAGAATTCGTTCATTCTCCGAATGCCTTCTGCCGTTTAGCATCCTTGCGATCTTGTCCTAATCGCTGGTAAGTCTCCTTATTGCGATCCATGTTCCATCGCGACCTCCTTTCTGTCTTTTTGTGCTGAAGAAATTGTTGATCGAAATCCATTCCAATCGATCACAGCGCTGTCTGAATCTTTCCATCAAAAGCCCTATTTTCTTTTCCTTAGCGCTATTCTTATTTTCTTTCTCCTAATCGATCCTTCAAACTGCTCATCCGCTGTCTTCTCGTCTCATCGATCTGCTCATTCAGCGCGGGTTCAACCTCTTTTCTTTCCTCCAAGATCCTTTGTTTGATCAGCCCCTTAGACGTAAAGGGCCTATCAAAATCTCTCAATCGATCGATCTTTCTTCTTTCTAGCGCAAATCAATAGCGCTGTTTCACTTCGATCCAGTTATCATTGATCTTCTCGATCCCTGTTCTTTTTCTTCCGATCTGCACATCACAAGTGATGCCTTTCTCATCGAAAACCTGTCATCGAAAGACTGTTATCGAAAGCCTTCATTTCATCGCTGTCTGTGTTCTGCAATCGCCCCTGTTCTTTCTCTAATCTCGACCTATGGCATCTATCTCTATCCCAAATCTCGTCACCATGAAACTAACTTGATAGCTCCAAATTCTCTGGAAGCTTCCAGCTTACTCTGGTCCGCAGCCAGCAACTTCTTGGATATCTTTTTGGGTCCGCCCCCGATTTTTTGAGCAAACTTCTACTGCCTCTGATAGTTCGACGTCAAAGACTATATCAAATCCAATCCAGCAAACGGAGGAGCGAGGAAACCAGCCTTGACGGTCTCTTTACAGACCCTTGCTGTTGAATGCACTAGATCCCCGCTACAAGAGGGCGGCTTGTAGAGACTTCGACAAAATGGACTGAACACCAACCCAATGACTGTGCTTTCTCTTTTAGAGCCCGCAGCGGCTACACGACGAATAGATTCTTCCTCCTTTGGCTCTGGAAGAGGGAGAGAGATTGATCAGAAAAAAGAAGAAAAGAAGGATGATCGTTTTTTTTATGCAGGTCATTCAGGCACTAAGAATTCTGACTCAAAAAGAAGCTCTCTATTTTAAAAGGTGGAGTTTGCGTTCTTCACATCCATATCATGGGATGAACGAATTCGTAGCCATTGGTGGTCGACTACTTCATCCCCGTCCAATCCGAAAGTGAATAGCTAGATCGAGCTGACCTAATACCCTTAATGATTATCCGCTGCCGGCTTGCCTTACTCTATAGGGGCGCTCGTGTAGTTGATTCTTTCTTCGTTTGTTTAGTGGTTTTCCCTTTACGTCTAAGGGCCTCCCTGTCATCGTATCTTGTGTCAGAATCGCTTTCAGGCTTCTTATCGCTTTCCCATCAGTGGCAGTTTTGTCTCCCGTCCCTACCGGATAGTAACTGATCAACCTACTGTTGGGGTTCCAGAGCATATCTTTTTCCATTATTGGTAGATTTATATCTCGGAGTGGACTAAGGCATCAATCTGAACTCCAAGCCCTATCGCTTGGGAATAAATGCTTCCCTAGCAGCTTGCCGGAGAAAAACGAAGCCTTAGAAATTGAAAATTCATCCCTCCAAGCGGATAAAGGCTTAAACCTATGAATCTATCCCGCTTGACTCTTCTCGGAAAAAGGTTCTCGTTCCCATGAATCTTGATCTGCCTCCTGGCATTGATAGCGATTGATCGAATTCCTACTCTGGTTTGAGAAGCTTTTCAGTTTTCCTTATCTCTCGTGCCTTTGAACTGCCATGAAAAGAATTCGAAATACGTATTTCTTTTACTAAAAAAACCGCCTTCGCTGGTCAACCCCTATGTCTTGGTACTCTACCCTCCCATTCAAAAAAGAGTGGTAGTTGTCACCGGAAGCAGGTGAAAGCAGTGAGTGTTGTAAGTTGTCAACAACGCTTCGCACAACTAAATACTAACACACTGTTCACTTCTGTACTTCTCAACCGCCAAAACACAATGACTTATGCAATTCATACAGGCACGCATGAAACACGAGCGAAAAACGGCCTTAAAAGCTCGCGTTCGCGGGCCCCGACCGATGGTCGTTCCTAGGCCCAGTCAACCACTTATGATGACTCCGCCCTTACCTACCAGTGCTGGAGCCTCTCCTGCCGATGTCACCACTGGTTCAGGTACTTTCACTCGGTCACCTAGCTATGCCCATGTCGTTGCTTCTGCGGCTACGAGGAACCTCCGGACCCCGGCTATGAAACAGGATCTGTTATTGTCCATGCCCTAGCCAGCAAACTCCGGCTTCAAAGCCCCTTTACTAAGAGGGGTTTTTTTCCTAAACGAGTTCTGGTTTTCTACGCAGGGTCCCGTTCCCGCTGTAATCCGTACTCGGTTCTGGTTTTCTCGAACTCTCACTCTGGTTGGTGACAAGGTGAGGGTTCCAAACCTATAGTGCATGCTTTCGACGATCCGTGGTGAACAGTGGCTACTCGTCCAGTCTCTGGGCCTTGGGGAGGAAAGGGTGGGTGCGTATGCGAATGCCAGTAGTGAGAATGAATCGGCTCCCCCTCTTACTGTGTCTGACGGCGAATCTATACTTCCCGGGCCGGGTGAGTTCATTTCGACTTCCTGCGCCCTGATCGTAGACCACCCTGTAGCAAATGAAAAGCTCGTTGACTGGGTGGAAGCATCATAAGAAGTTGACCTCATTGATTGAATGAAAGTCTCCCTGCCATTGACAGATAGAAATCGAGGGGGCTCGTCAGGGCCCGACACGGGAAAGGGAGTAAAGAGAGCAAAGGTGAGGTAAGGAGTTTCAGCCACAAGAACAGGGACAAAGCCAGTTGACCGACGTCTTAGATCCTTCAATTGTTTACCTTGAATCGATTGATCTCTATCCATCCCGTTAACCGTGAACCAGCCCCAGTCGATCTTGTTAAAGCAATTCCAGTTCCCGTGGCTTAGCCCTCCGCTTCTTGGAGACCGAGACCCGGAGGTCGGGACAGAGGCTGAGTCGGAAGAAGCACCAATGTGAACATGGGTAACGGAAATAGAGACAGTAGCGCCGGTTCCGATAACAGATCCAAGATCCGTTACCGAGTAATGACGATCTATGAGCACATGGAAATTTCCTAAAGTGGGCATAAACCACCTGCAACATGTATGAGCTATGCCGAACTCATCTGGGCCGGGGGTTTACGTACTATTTAAACGTATAAACGCATCTTCCTGAAAAGGAGTGGAGCTGGGAAGTCTATGAGTCACTTCTCCCTTATAAGCCACTGATCGATTCATCTATAGCCGAGGCTAAGACCATAGCTTCATCCATGCGCTTAGTCAAAGATCAGTAGCCGATTCGGTTACCAAACTCTCCCCGCATGATTATCCCTATACGCCCTTACCCCTACACACCTTGTGATCATTCCTATACACCTCGCATGATTATTAAAAAATCCACCGGCCTAAGTCCAATACCGGGCGCCCAGATTGACTTAATTGACTGCACCCTAACCTTTTTTTTATTATCCTACGTCCTACTATCTCGCATGATGATCGATCCTATGTTCCCTCATTGGAAGGCTCTAAACTCCTCTTCCCAGCCAGCAATTGATGATCGAATGACGGCTTAAGAGCGCCTGTATATCCTATTGGGAATTCTTCGGCTTAGCAGCCCAGCAAACGGAGGGTGGTCTACGATCAGGAAAACGCCTTACCTTTATATACGGGGCGCGCGTTAGCCCAGCAAGAAAAGGCCTACCGCTATATAAACGGGCGTTAGCGCTTTACTAAACAAGCAACGGCCCTACTATACTTACTACTAATAAAGATAAAGGCTAAAGGCGCCTCGCCTTTGCTCTAATAAGGGTTAGTCGTTTCGTTTAGTACGAGATCGCTTCACACCTCGCCTGATAGTGGACTGGTGTGGTCTCACCGGCAGAAGTCGCCCTGGCTTTTCAAAACGGACAGGCGGCCTTTCAAATAGGAGGATGGAAAGCACCAGGTCCTGATGGTTACCCGGCGATGTTCTTTCAGACCTATTGGGACATTCTGGGAGAAGATATCTGGCATATGTTGGAACACTTTTTCCGCAGTGGTTATCTCCTTCACAAACTGAACCATACCCATATTGTGCTCATCTCTAAATCATCTGCCCCGTGCACCGTGTCAGACTACCGACCCATTAGTTTGTGTAATGTGGCATACAAAATAATCGCCAAAGTCCTCGCCAACCGTTTACGGCCTCTTTTACCATCCCTCATCTCACCTTATCAGAGCGCCTTTGTCCCCAAGCGCCAGATCTCAGACAATGTCCTCATTGCACATGAACTGCTACACACACTTAAAAAGAAACGTGGACGGGGGGGATTAATGGGTCTCAAGCGTCACATGTCTAAAGCTTATGACCACATCGAATGGCCTTATCTTATGAAGGTCATGGAGGCGATGGGATTTTCTTTGGACTTCTGTAACCGCTCCGTGGGCTTTCAATGCGTGTCCACAGTATCCTTCTCTGTCTTGCTCAACGGGTCACCCATGGGTCACATCGTACCCTCTCGGGGACTGAGGCAAGGCTCGAGAGACCTTACTTGTTCATTTTATGTGCTGAAGGCTTGTCGCGAATTCTTCAACGCCAAGCTGAAGCCCAGCATCTACAAGGAATGTTGGTTGCAAGACGAAGTCCCCCATCTCCCATCTGCTCTTTGCAGATGATTGTTTCCTCTTTTGTCGAGCATCCCTGTTGGATGCACGAACAATGAAGGATCTGTTGTTAGAATATGAGAGGGCTTCTGGTCAGAAGATAAAGAACTCAAAATTAGGAATTGTGTTCAGCAGAAACGTAGCATCTAGGCATTCACGCATGTTACGTCGTCTGTTGGGAGTTCGACTACTAGGTAATCAGGACCTGATAACTCAGCTGCCTCCCTCTCTTTTTTGGCAAATCCAAACAAGCTGCTTTCTCATGTCTCCTTGACCGTCTTGACAACAGGATTCAGGGGTGGAAGTCTAAGCTGCTCTCCCAAGCGGGACGCACCACACTCATTAAAGTCGTGACCAATTCCCTCCCTCTCTACTCGATGTCCTCTTTCTCCATTCCCAAAACCATCTGCAAAAAATTGGGGCTAATCACTCCAACAGCAAACGAAATCTCTGGGCGAGATCTGACTCGACTAAGGAAAGATCTACTCCGAAAGATCAGAGAAAGAGCAGAAAAAAAAGCGCCAAAAGCCGCGATTCTCCTCATAAGATCGCGGACGGGCTGACAGTTGTGCCACATGGAGCGATACGCTTTACAACATCGCTGATTCAGCGAATGTGTCTTATAAATCGCTGATGCTCCAAGACATGTTACATGGAGCGATCTTGCTCATTCAATCGCGGACATAAGCTCATCTTCAGGACAGTTCGCGGATGGTGGAGGCATTCAATCACAAATGATGAACCGGGTTCCGCGATCCCATCATTACAGCCGCCGTTCGAGAAAGATTTGACACGCTCGAGAAGGATGGACATCTGACGTGGAAAAAAATCCTACTGACAGTTATCACACACAAGTGGACATCCCTTCAGCAAAGACACGGAGCACACCTTTCGACATCGTTTCTGTTTCTAACCGGGTCGTACAATTTCTTTTGGAAAGACTTTTTTGAGCATGCGAATCGTTTCATATCCCCCGCTCCCTTCATCCTACCATTGAAGCTCCCTGCAACCTATCTTCATTCTCTTCCCAACCCCCATTGCTCAGTGCTCCCTTCTGTCTTCCCAAGTCTTCGAGACCAGGAGGCAATGCCGGCTTTGATGCAAGAAAGCTGCCCTATCCTATAGGGCAGTTGTGGGCTGTTTGCCGGACGGGCTGAGGATTCTCTGTCGCAAGGGAATTTCCTGCTACATGCCTGCAGAGATTTTGCTTTCCTGGAAGCTGACGTTCAAGAATTCCTCCGCACATATAACTCATAGAATCACACAGCGGGGTTTCATGTTTAATTCTCAGTTGAATCTATAGCAGTAGTAACTGAGCTGAACGCTTCAGGCCGGAGTCAGACGCGGTTTACAGTTTGCCCAAAGGCTGCGCACGGCGGAGGTATGCGAAGAATCACATTTGCACCTCCAGAAGGAGAAGGGCATGGCCCTCTATTTGCCAGATTACCGGAACCATGGAGCTCTATCGCAGAGGCCATTCATGGCCGTATCGACCAAGAATCGGGCTCTGGAGCCACCTTTAAAATGATGTGCTACATGAGAGAAGGAATAGAATGAAAAACCAGTTTGATGTCATAGATTGCTAGCCAGCTTGAATCGTCAGACCTGACTTTTTCCTTCCATACAGTTGCTAATCAATCATGCCAGGAGATGAGTTCTTCCCCCTCCACAGGTCCCGTGCAGAATCTGAGTTCCAGGCACCAGAAGTTTAGGTCCAGTATGAGGAAGCTCCTGAGGAGCAATTGCCCGATACCCCCGCAGTAGGACCTATTCCAGGAAGGGCCCGAATTCAATGATACGGGGAAAATGAAGAGAAAAAAGAGGAACGCCCTGCTGCAAGAACCAGCAGAGGCCAGAATTGATGAGCACATTCTCCGCCATAGAAGCAGTAACTGAAGGCGTTACTGTGGAGAGGCAGATAGCCAAGGAGGAGAGAAGCCATGCTTGGGATGGGCCATGGAACCCACAGACGAAGTTTGGGGGAGGCTGCGACACAAGAACCCGCACCGGAAAGATTCACTGAACGTGAATTAGATGAAGCAGCTCCAGAGGCTGCTGCTTCAGCTGCTGCTTCAGAAGTAAGGGAGCTTGCCTCGAGGCTGCTGCTTCAGAAGAGATCGGCCTCTGCCAGGAAGCGTCTATAGAATTTGGGGTAACAAAGGGCTAGACAAGAACTTCGTCGGCAAAATGTACCGGATTTGGCTTCTGCGATCATTGCTGCAGAAAGAATGGTAGATTACATGGAAAAACCTACTCATTCGCACAAAGGGGAAACTTCTTCGAAGCAACAAAACGGTAAAGGTGGGGAGCAAAAGAAAGGGGAAGAACATGCTACCAAAGCAGGGAACAAGCCTGGTAAACCTAACAAGGGGAATTGGGGTTCTTTCATCTGTGGAGGACCTCACAGAGCCCGTGACTGCCCGAAGAAAGAAAAATGGAGTGCATTGATCGCAGATGACGGACAGGAGGGCGTTTAGGCTGCCCGTGTGAACTCGGTGCAAATGCTGAATGCCCGTCTACAAAAGGAGCAGGGTATTAGACGACATTCCCTGTTGTACGTTGATATGAAGATCAATGGGCATGCTGTGCGGGCTATGGTAGATACCGGAGCCATGCGCAGTATATTGGCTAGCGATGTTGCTAAACAACTTGGGTTGAAGCTAAAGACGAACCTAAGCCGTATCAAACCCGTGGACACTGAAGCGTCACCGGTTGACGGGATAGTTGAGGGGGTGTCGATACGCTTGGGTGAGTGGCAAGGAAAAGGCAATCTGCTCGTGATGCCGCGTCACACTTACCAACTCATCTTGGGGCAAGATCTGATGGTAGAGGCGAATGCTATGAGAGTACCTCACCTTCTTGGTATGTATGTTGGGAATTCGAATCCGCCTTGCTGAATCAAATTGATTGAAGGGGACTACCCGGAGGAACGCTCTTTCAAGAAGAACAACGATGAAGCTAAGGCCCGGCTTGGCACTGTGACAGTGGTTGAAGATGATGATGAAGCCGGTGTTGGTTCTGTCTCAGCAGAGTGCCAACGTGGATGGGACGCCGGGGACGGTGCCCCTTCCTCTTCTTGCCCGAAGTAGAGTGGTGAAGTCCAGTTGGGGCACCCGGGAACCCTATCACTGTTTGCTGCTTTCGAGCTGCCCCTTTCAAAGTCAGAATGCTGGGCGCGCTAGCGCACTCGGCAAGAAAACGCCTTACTTTATAGGGGCGCCGCGCCAGGCGCTCATGCGAAGAAAGCAAGCTGAAAAACGGATGCGCGCGCTAGCGCTCCAGGCTTTGAAGCTGACTGAAAAGCCGTTGCGCGCTTTAGTATATAGTAAGGTAAGGTTTTTTTTCCCCTACTAGTAAAGGGCTTTTCGAGCTGGGGCAGGGCATTCTTTGCTGCGGAGTTCGTTTTTGACAAAAACCAACAAAAGTTTAGTGCTACTCCTTTTGAGTAAAAAAGCTATCGCTTTCGGGCTTGGGTGCTTTGCTTAGAGAGGGCCATTAGGCCCGGTTTCCTGTAATATCCTTTCTTCTTTCGGTTAGTTGTTTCAAGTGATTGATTGACTTCCTTTCCGTGCTTTCCCTCGGATGGTTGATAACTACTATATGATTCCGGTACGCAGTCACAGGTCAGGTTCGTGAGGAAAGTGAAAGTGCAAGTGGTTGCCCTGGGGGGCAATCCTATTCCTTTCCGTAGCTTTACAACGATAGGGGGAGAAGGTTCAGAAGCCGAAAGTTCTTTCAAATAGAACAGTTCCAGTTCAAGCGCCCTATCAAGTAAAGGCAGAGAGAAAAGACAGGTTAGTTCAGTGAAAGTTTGCAAAGTCAATCTCTTTCCGGGTCGTCCGGGTATAGCAGGTCAGGGGAAGAGGCAAGTGGGAAAGCTTGTTGAGATAGGGGGGAAGTGATTGATTAGTTAATGCTCCAGTACAGGCGGAGTTAGCAAAGTAAGCAAGCTACCTTTGTCTTGCGGGAAGGTCAGCGTTGCCCCTTTACTGGATTGGTAGGTCGAAGAAAAAAATTGGCTTTCAGCTTTTAACGGAAAACCAGATCGCATATAGATATGGTCGGTAGTTGCCATGGGTTTTCCCATGGAATTTCTTCTTTTCTGATCTAGTCTTGCGAGAAAGCTTCTTTGAAGGGAAGCCTTACTTTATAGGGGCGCTCTACGATCAAACTGACGCGCTAGTGGCTTAGCTTAGATAAAACCTTCCTTTCCGTTTTTCTTCCGTTCCTTACCGTCAGCTAGTGGTTCAGAGAGAAAGACAGACCTATAACCTGTTTTCGGTACTCTCAAGTGGCTCGTATAAATCAAGCAGTTTTCGGGATGGCGGTAGGCCTTTGGTTAAAAACGGAAGGTCTCGTCTGGTAGGCGAGTCAAGTTACGGGCAAGCGGAAGCCCGTGTCGTAATTTGAAACTCAAATTTCTTCGAACCTCAAACACCTTTGGATGGACGGTCAATGGAAGAGTTTGAAGATACCTACTAGAGGTTTAAAGCTTGACTTGTTGAGATAGGGGAGGGGAAGGCTCACTTTTGACATGAAATCTTTTCATATGAAGGTAGTCAAGTCAAGCGAGGGAACGGGTAAGTTCGGTACTAGCGCTTGGAATAATCACTCAATTCCTTTGTTCCAAGGCAAGAAGGTTTACCTTCTTGTTCCAGCAGCTCAGCTCGTAGAAATAGTATCTCTCGTTCTGGTGACGGGCGAGCGGACTTTACTTAGATAGGGGAAACAAAACCGTTTCGTGGGTGCGGGGACTGACGGCAAAGGTGACTTTTCACAGAGTTTGTTTCCTTCCTTTCGTTTTGGTCGGGTAAGCGAGAGGTGGTCGTAGAGAAAAAGGAGGTCGTAGTCAAATCCATCTCTTGGGTTTGATGAGAGAGAGTTTCCTTTGTTGGTTCGTCAGGTAGCCTGTACTCTTTCTCGGGAAAGCTTTTTAGTCAAGCGGAACCTCTTGGGAAGGCGGAGGTACAGAGAGCAGATAGAGGATCAGACAGAGGACAGGCGGTATGGATAGGAAAGCACTAGTTCCGGGTAAGCGGCTTAGAAAGTCTGTCTTTCTTCTCTTGGACCTGGACCTTGGCAACTATCTTTGGCTTAGAAGGGCTTTACGAGCCCCCCCTATCCCTATAAAGCGAGTTTCACCAGCACTTGAGCTAGTAGCCGCAGCTTTACTTAGATAGGGCTTTCGGATAGGTCTTTCAGAGCCTTCTTTTCGGCTAGTCGTGTAAGCTTTGGAAGCAGTACTTTCCCTATTTTTAGATTGGGAAGGTCAGAGATTTTTGAGACAAGTATCGGTTTCAGTTCCAGTGGTAAACTAAACCTTCTCTCCGTTCTCTTGGTTTCGGGTAGTCGATCAACAGTTTCGGCTTTTGTTTGCGATCCGGCTCCGAGGGTCGTAGAAGAAACTGCTTCTTGCGATGCGTTCTGTAAGGGCTTTTCGTTATAGGCTTAGACATTCGATCTTTGTCTTGCGGGTTTGGACGGAAAAAAATCGCTTTTAACACCAATCGTTGTTCAGCCGGAAAGGCAAAGTCCACTCGCTTTTCCAGCTTGGGCAAGTCCGTCCACTCGTATAATCCTCGGGCTTTAAGGGCAGGAGGTCGTAGATCAAAGTCCTTCCCCTATTGACAGCGTCTATGGCTTTAGAGAAATTCCTACTGTTGTTGCGGTTAGTGGCTTAGCGATTCCAGCAGGAAAGTGACTTCTAGGCTCAGTTTACTTCGTCTTTCATGCTCTAGGGCTGCCCTTGTCTGTGGTGAGAACCGGAGTACATCGAACTAAGGGCAGGAGTCTTCTTCATCTGTGTCACAATGCGTTGGATCAATTTCTCTCTCGCCGATCATTGTTGCTGGAGATCCATTTGCTTTTGTTTAATAGCTGCTGCATAGGGACGTTGAGGAGCTTTTTGCCCTAAATTTCTTCAGGTTGTTCAGACAGATTAGGCAACTGCTGACTTTTCCTCGCCCCTATTCTCTAAAGCAGCAGCGACCTCAACCCGAGGGAGGTCAGCAGAGAATACTTTTTCGGAATTATTCGGCCCTCGAGGAGAATGTTGCCCAAATGTCAACTCTACATCATCAGAAGCATTTTGCTCTCCGGATTCAGATGGAGTAGCTTCGGTTGAGGAAGTAGGGGAATCATCAAATGATATCAATGGAGAAGGCTCAGATGCCCTATGTTGAGTAAGGGGGGTGGTAGAAACAACATTGACAGCTCTAACGAGCCTGAAGGTGCTGGAACCTCATGGTCTGGCAGGGGATGGGTAGCTATTTGGGGGAACAGTATTAGCACAGCACCTTCAACTGAATTGTACTTCAGCTCACCAGAAGTGAGACGGTCATGGATGATTCGTCACAATGTCTTACAAAAGCCAGTACCATGTCCCGGCCTCCGATGATAACGACAAAAGCGAGAACTGACTTCATCGCCAGGCTGCATCAACTAGTTGGATGAAGGCAGAACGAGTCTACCAAAAGCGAGCAATACATCGAACCATTTCTCTGTATCCTGAAGATCAACATTGTACTGAATAGGTTCGTCCCGAGCACGCCTGTTGTCAGAACCATAGGGCTTTTTGAGATCACTCCTCCCCCCAAGGTACTAAAGCAAGGACCTGGCTCAGAGGTTTCCACCGCATATAAATGAAATCAACAAGTGGGAACGAGAACGAGGCTTTCTGCTCTTTGATCACTTCCTCGAACGCAGTAGCACGTTCGATGAGTTTGGTGAAAGTAGTAATCCCGACCGGAACGAGGGCACATCTGAGATTCAAATGTCACCATGAAACTTGATAGCTCCTATTTTTCTTCAGAAGATGGCTTTTCCAGCTGTAAGGCCAGAGTACGGAACCGAGACAAATAGTCAGTCTTCCAATTTCTCACTCATTTTTGGTCTACATCTGCGGCCATGGTGACTTCTTTCTTTTTGGTATCAAACCTTTTTTTTGCAGAATACATCAGTCATTTGCTCCCAGGAAAAGATGGATACAGGTAGCTGGCTAGTGTACCACGTAAAAACAGTTTTTGTGAGGGAGGAAGGGCGGGCGAAGAGCTTCACTTTTTCTTTTCTCGGAGAGGGCTAGGTTGATCATCTCGGAAGGGAAGAAACATTTGATGATTCTAAGCAGAAAACAAACAATGGTATTACCGGATGCTTGAGGAGAGAAGGAATAAACATATCCAATACTTCTCGCTCCCAACCCGGGGCCATGCTTCAAAACGAGCTTCAAAGCAAAGAATCACCGTCTTGAGCGAGACGCGCGAAAGCCGTTGCTTGTTGCTTTTCGCCTTTGCTGGGGTTCTTTGGAACTATCCAATGTTTGCCCTTCTTCACTGCAAACATTTCTGTTTTGCCCTTTCTTTAGATTGAAGATCAAACTTCCAACCATCATCATATCTTATTCCCCAAAACCCCGGCTTAAGAGAGGATTCTGACTGCAGGAGCAGAACGGGAGTTTTTTGCCCTTTTTACTAAAAATACTAAAAGAGGCCTTTCGCTCTATGATCAAGCTGACGGGCCGGTTGAAAGCAAAGCGTCAAAACTCTTTATCTTCTTTTTGGGTTCATCAGTATCAGTCTCAGAGGTCTCAACGAGCCTACGTTCCGGGAAGAAATAGATAGACGAAAAGCCTGCCATTAGAGTATGGAATTTCTAGTGGACGTTCAACGCCAAGCCATTCATATATGGATTCGAGTGCTATCTTATCTCGCCTATCCTATAGTGACTAGTGAACGAGGAAGGGCTTTACAACTCTCTCTCAAGAGGGCTTCCCTTAAGCTTTTTCTTTGTTAAGTGCTTTGCTTGTCATGATGGGATTCTCGCTTAATAAGCTTCTTGTTGAGAAGGGCAAAAAGAATCTGGGATGGAACAGGTCGAGTAGTTCCTCAAAGCCATGGGTCATTGACGAAGGGGCCGCAGACTACATTAATTCAGCTAGGCTAAGAGACCAAAGACTCAACAGAAGTTTACAGGAAGAGAGAGTGTATCAGATTCCCTACGGTCGGTAAGCACGTACTTTTCAAGACCTTTTTATTGATTGAATGAAGCGTAGTGTTTATATATTTTTTTTTACTCCTCCGGTAGGCCAAAAAGAGTAAGGGAAACTGAGACCGTAAAAATAGTCTTGTATTCCCTTCTTTCCTTATTTTATGTATTTTCTATCTTCGGAAGATTGGGAAGTTCGCGTAGTCTAGCTGCTGGTCGTGCAAGCTACCTGAAATCTTGTTGCTAAGGTCGACAATCGGGATTGATGCCAGTTTTTTTTGCCTAAGCTAACTTATTCTTAGTCGGGAAATTCTACTAATACAGGATACAGGAGAGTTGGAGCGTAAGACCATTTGAATCTCTTTATCGAAGGCCTAGGGCTGGCCGCTCCCAAGAGGCGTAGAATCAGAAATTGGATGGAATAGTTAGTGGACGTAATAGCCATTCAAAACCTTAGGTTGAAAATACTATATGAAATACCAATTTTGTATGCTCCAGCTATGTTTGTTCCACAAGAGAAAGGAAAGGAAGGATATAAAAAAGAAATGCCAGCGAAGGCCAAAAAAACCTATTATTATTCTTCAAGGGCGAAGGCGCGGGGAAAGGCTTTTTATGAGTATAGGTGATGGGGGTTTCGGGATGAAGATGGCAATGATCTATCCCCCCCGGGAAGAGAGAGATTTTCCACCACTGCTAGCCACTACTAAAAGAGAGGGACCAACACTACTACTATAGAGAAAAGGAAGATCAAGACAATCCAGATAGATGGGAGATAGTCATAGTACCACCCGCTTCTTTGCCCACTAGGATCTCTACTTTGTTGATCATGAAGGAAAGAGAAATTTGGTGAACTGGATCGACAATCGAGGACTGCTGGATCGAGCTAATCAACAAAAGCATGGGTACCGTAAGCCGTGCCCGGATAGGTATCACAAGACAGAGGTATTCCACTGAATAGGTAGCAGGCGAAGGCAGCTAGAACAGGGAGCATCAAACAGTATTGGCGTTAGGGAGGAGTCTCAGTAGAGCCAAAGAAAGCTGATCGTAGACCACCCTGGGCTAGATAAGTTGATGATTTAACGAAGCCCCTTGGGCTGCAAGAGTGAAGGTAGGGAGGGTGACCATTGCTTTTTTTTTTGCTTCTGAACCATTGTCTGGGAGATCTCCTTCCCGGTCGGAGGCAGCTAGGCGCAACTATTCCGCTTGTCTTGTCTTGTCAGAAGGGATCACTGAATCTTCTTTTAGAGGTAGGCGCCCAAAAAACCTACTTTTAAAGAAAGGTACTCAATTTAAAGAAAGGCTGCTAAGCGGGATCGAAGGGCTTAGCTTCCACCAAGGCCAAATAGTGCCGGGAGTGGTAAGGAAGAAGTAGAGCGGTGGGATTCTGAAGAAAGAAAGACGTGAAAGGGGTTCCCGGGCTTTGCTTACTCTTTTGGATTTGATTGGCTGATTTGCGGATATCGAGGCGCTGTAAGCGATAGGACTTGTCATCAACACTCAATCTTAGAGTAGAGCGATGGAAGTAATTACCGTCTTTGGCTTTAGGAATAGTCTCTTTTGCTCTGGACCGGATATTGGATCTCTTTCTACCAAATCTGCTCCCCCCTTACTCCATAGGGCTGCTGCCTGTCCTTAACCTTAACTTACAGAGCTCAAGTCTTTTACTCGACAAGTTTATGCAAAGAAAGGGGCTTTTCACTCGCAATATGGATCGTGCTTATTCTGGTGCGCTAACGCGCTCTTCAAATTGACATCAATCCCTCACGGGTTAAAGCTCTATCTGGTCAACTAAAGCTACTGTACTGACTTGCTTTGAAATTCTTCCTCCATGATTCGTGGTTCTTAGGAAAGAAAAAGAGTATGGGTCCCCTAAAGAATCAAAATAGAATCAAATAGACGGCTTTTTTGAATGATTGAAAGTGGATTGACGATCGGAATCAATAATAATAATATATACAATAGTGGAGAGAAATTCATTAGCAAACCCACGCCATAAACAGCAGTTGAAAATCGAACCCGCCTTGAGTAGGGGCTTTCCAAACAAGCATCCCGGGTAGCTCCAGAACTCACTATGCGTGTTGGCATGTGTGTTGCACCTACATGGGGGAAGCGCACGTATGGCGTGCTCTCTGCAGCCCAGCTACTCTACAGAGCCACTCACTTTTGGTTCAAAAAGCGGCTGCGCTCCTTTTTCCGATCCACTGATTGAAATCATTCTACTTTTCCGCTTCCCGGCCCCCCTTCTTCATTCCTAAATGGATGAATGAAGAAGGGGGCGTAGGGGGCCGCCCAAGAGACTGACTATCGCTCTCTTTATCTCTTTATACGATTTATATATATATAGTAGCAGAGTGACTACTGATTTCTGCTCGTAGTTCCTCTCTCGTTAGTGTACTCGTGGTACTCGGTAGTGCGCTCGTGATACAGTACTCGTGCAACAGCGCTTACGGCGTGCTCACGCCGGTCGACTACAAGGCCCTATGCCTTGGTATAGTACAGGTGGTGGTCTCTCACTGGGGCGAAGTACAGCATAGGGGTCCTTACTCTGCTGTCACTTCTATACCTGACCGCTTCTTGCTATGGGACCAGCGGGAGTGCCCGCATCTTGCTGTGAACTAGAATCTCCTACTCGAAGACTCACATTTCGTTATCCCTCCGTGCTTATCCCCCAATCCCCTAATGTGTCGTCCTCCATGAATGTGGCACCTGTATTGAGGAATGTCTCATCTGTATCAAGGAGTCTTGAAGTCCATGCATGCCTCCCTACTGGGGATGGAGGAGGCCACGGGGATCGTGCTTCATCCGCTTTTCTTCTCGTAGAACAAACTCATGGGCCCAACTTGAGTTGGGATCTATCTCTGAAAGGTCAATAGAATAGCTTCGAGCATCTTTTTTCCCGGTTTCTTCTGTCGTGCCCACAGGTGTTTACATGGAAAAAGACCAGGTCATTCAACGTGGATCCAACCCGATCTCTTGCTCTTTATAACAGAAAAGACGCTGACGTTGCGTTCCGCACTGGAGCTGCTACATGTTTGTGATAACACCCGTCTTGCAAACCTCTGCAGCTCAGGAACATGACCGCAGTAGAACTCCCACCATACGTCTGTACAAGACAATTACAAAAACTTCATAAACCTGACTTTCCTTCATACACGGAACAGAAACTCAATCTCGGATTACCTTTCTTCGTTGACTTTCTTTGGCAGAAGGAGGACAGAAAGAAGACATTCTTTCACTCTTTTAGTACGTCAATAGATGAGTGAAGCGAAGGGACTATCCACTGATAGGCACGAGAGGAACGGAATGCCTTAGCGCAATGAGCATAGGGCTTCTCGTGGATAAGCCCGATTCTCAAACTCTTTCTTTAATATATAAATTTGAATTCATTCAATTTGTCTTTAACTAGTTTGCTTACTTAATTACTTATATTATAAGAGTAGCATTAGTGTAGCCGCCCCCTTTAAAGAAGCCCGAGCGTAACGCCTAAGATTTAAGCGTAAACGCCTAAGATGAAAGTCTCGTGAATTCAAGAACATCTTGACTTTTGAGTGCATTCATACGACAGAGTGAAAGGCCCTCCCTATAAATCCAGTGGATAGATCAGCGGCATCCAACCCACCGGCATTTGATCCGGAGCTTGACGCATGCGTCTGAACCACCAGCATTCCTTCACGTCCCAGCTGCCCCCCCTATCACTTAAAGGCGCTTTCGGATCGGGAAAAATAGTCATAAAAGAAAGAATTAAGGGGAAAACGGATTCGTGAGAAATTTTCTTCAACGAATGCTTCGACCAAGCCTGAAAGAAGAGGATCGGAATCGACTGGATCAACCTATGCCTCGTTTATACGCTACTAGGTCCACTCTTGTCGGAATCTCCAAAGCCATGACTGATGTACTTCAACCGGTCCTTCTTACACGACCGCTTTTTCCACGGCACTACAGGCCCTAAAGGGCCCCTGCCGGCAAGCGAGATGGATAGGTAGTAATAGCCAGGTAGAGATGTTATTGCTAGACATAGACCAAGACGCAAGAATGAGGGGTAATAGCGCTCTTACCTCGCCTTACAGCTAAGATAAAGAGAAATTTTAGGTCAAGCAAGAAAAAGGGACAGGCCCTACAAAGAGATGGTCTCATTGGTCTTGGCCTTAGGCTTGAAAGTGTAAGAGCGCTTTCTCATCGGTAATCGCCGGACTGCGGAGTCCAAGAGCTCTGTACGTTGTCGGAACTAGACAAGCGAGTGAACAGGACAAGAGAAGAACCAGGCAAGCGAGATCAGAACCACTGGGCAAGCAAGGGTGGTCGTAGATCAGCTAGCGCTCAGGGAGCAAGAAAACTACTGCGCTAACGCGCCGCGCTAGCAGCAAGAAAAGCCTTACCCAGGGTGGTCGTAGATCAGCGGCTTGCGCGCCTTACTCAACCAAGCAACTCCAGAGCGCGCTAGCGCGCCAGAACAACAAAGACAAGGCTTCTGTGCCCAATGGAGAGTAAGCTGATCGTAGAGCACCGTTGCGCGTTAGTGATCTACGACCAACCTTTTCTTGCTGCTGATCGTAGACCACTCTCCCCCGGTGGTCGAGCTGATTTACCGCTGGCGCCCCTGTTGAGTTTTGGTTTTCTTGCTGGGGCTCATCCGTTGCTTGTTCGCTCATGGAGTTTCTTCTTTTCTTCGCTCCGGAGTTTGCTGGGTGGAAGCAGGCGGCAGGGCTTGCAACACCGGATACACGGAATTGGGATCTCTCTCGCATGCAAATTTTTCTATCGGGAAACCCTCGAAACTTCTATTATCGTTGGTAGGAGCGGCGGGATGATGATGAGTATATAAATAAAGAAATATGAGACCAAAAAGAAGAAATGGCAAGAGAAAGATATTGTATATCGATGGAGGTGCATTGCCGATGTGGAAAACAGGGCAGGGATTCTCTACAATAACACTGTAAAAAATAAAAAAGGGATTTAGCGCAGCTTGGTAGCGCCTTTGTTTTGGGTAAAAAATTTCACGGGTTCAAATCCTGTCATCCCTACCTATTACTTCTCCTCTGGGCAGTAACGATGGATCAATTGAGGTCAAAACAAATTGGACATAAATAATCTATCATTTTATGATAGGCAATGCATGCAAGGTGTTTTGGGAAAAAAGAATCCTTTTCTTTACAGTTTTATTCTTATCTATTGTGATAAGAAAGCGCTCTTAGTTCAGTTCGGTAGAACGTGGGTCTCCAAAACCCAATGTCGTAGGTTCAAATCCTACAGAGCGTGATTCCGTTCTTGTTAGGTCGAATTACAATGAAATAACTTCACTAACTTGAACAGCAACCTGCCTAAACGCCCTCCTGCGGATTAAAGAAAGGAGGAGGTCAATCAAAAAAAGAGATGTTAATTAATCAAAGGTCCAACTGATCACCGCGTCTATATTGTAAATATGCAGTGACGAAATAATCCAATCAAAATAATAAGAAGTAGATCTAACACGATTCCAAATAGAAAAACTTCAATCATTTCGATTTGTTTGAAAGGGGAAAAAAGAGAGGGTTCCAAACCTAAATAAACATCCGAATCGCCCATGAATCTCAATGACCAAGAATTGAATTGGCAATTGACGCGGGAAGGAACTATAGAATACCTGGAATCTCACAGAAACATGGATTTTTATGAATTGTTCATTCAATGAATTTCGAATAAGTCGTATCTTGCTCAGACCAATAAATAGAGCTGGGGTTATAGTTGAAGCCGCCAGTAGAAAACCGAAATAACTAGTGTTAGTAGGCATGAAGGAGCTAAATGAGATACGTTCTTTTTCTACATATGTTTATAAAACACTTACCGCTCCGTGGGTTTCCATTTTTGCAAGATACGAGGATAAAAAAAAATACCAATTGACAGAAGTTGTTCCAATTGAAAGTTTTTGATTCATCAGTCATTATCATTATAGACGGCACTAACAAAGAAAGAGTGACAGAGGTAGAAAAAAAAAAGATTGATTCATCATCTGTGACATCTACCCATCCCGTGATTCCGAATCAACAGATTCATTGAGCAACTCTTGAGTAAAGTAATGTTGAACTGTGTCGTGTAACTTCATTCAAAAAATCGGGCGCCACATCGAGAGGAATACGGATGAGATCAGAAAGAGCCAGAAAAAGCCAAAAATGAATGGTCTTCCACGGAGGGGTAGACATGCCACTAGATCCGACAACTAAGGATGAGAGAGCCAGTTCAGGGATCCTGGCTGCGAGCAACCATCGTTTGTATTCTATTAGGCTTTCCCTATCGAATTGAAAGTCGGAATAGAAGAGATGCACTGGTCGAACACTCTCAACCTGGTGAACAGAAGAAGATGTGGGATCATTGCTTGGTATATCTTTTTTCGGAAAGATAAAGGACAATGAAAACCAATAAAAGGAATGAATGAAGTACGAGAGCTAGAACTTTAGAACCGTAGTTAGACGAAGAAAAACGTCTAAAATAGGCACATGCAGGCTGGGCTGACGCCTCTGCTGTGGGGGAGATGAGTACGCACAAATTAATCCGTATCTATGGTGAGGGCGAGATCGGAGAATGGTATTGCAAAGTAGATCCGAAAAATCGTCAAAATAAACATAGGGCATGGTGAGGAAGGTACGAAAATACCAGAACAAGTAGACATCGCAAAAAGAGATCGACCTGAAGGAACAGACCCTCGAGGGGGTGAAGGCCGGCCAGGATTTAGCGAAAGACGGCGGAAACTAGGGTCCACGTAGTGGTCCACTACCAAACAAAAGCGAGGTAGAAGCGCAATCCCGTACCCAAAAGCGTACATACGCTGGTTGAAAGGGCCCATACATCAAATACACACTACGCTGACAATCGGTATCACGAAACAATTCGCGATTCAAATGCATGCACCAGGGAATAGCTTTAGTAATCGACACTGCGGAAGCAGGAGGGAAGATCAAGGACCACCAACAATGGAACGAGATTACGTTATCCGCTTCTTGTGGGCGGAGGGTCACGGTAGACCGGAAAGCGTGACCACCGTTCAGTCTGATCTTAAGTTCGATACAAAATCAGGTAATGAGCTAAAGGTAGCTTGTCTCGCTCTCCTCACTAAAAAATGCCCAACCGGGATAGTCATCGAGTCTGGCCAAAGAAAGAGCCTTATGGGTTGGGACACAGATAGAGATTATTACTTTAGTCGATCAATAGTCAGTGGTATGGGGCCGGGTCTCCTTCTTTCCTCCACGTCTTCTCTTCGATTATTAGCATATGCTGACGCTGATTGGGCAGGGAGCCAGGATGATCGGAGGTCTACTACAGGCTATTGCATCTTTCTTGGAGAAGCAGCAACGGCCTTAGACAACCAAGCAACTCCATAGCGCCAAAAGGCGCCCTTTGTGTTGTAGTAGGGCCGTTGCGCGTTAGGTAGTAGGGCCGTAGTTTGCTGGATTGTTGGTCCGCAGCCCCGCCCTATAGAATGAATAAGGAGAGGCCTATCGATGACCGAGCCACTCTGATACTACTCCTTACCTCACCCAACGAGCGAAGTCGCCGAAGCGAGTCTAAAGGCCAAAGAGTGATCTTTGAACGAGGCTTTCAAGCCAGCCTTACTCATAGTAGAGTGTAAGGTAGGTTTGGGTATAGCAGGACTTGAACCTGCGACCATTAGGTTAAAAGCCCAATGCTCTACCAACTGAGCTATACACCCAAAAAAAGATGTAGTAGTTTTTAAGGATTGGTGCGGAAAAGAAAAGAGGGCGGCCCCTCTTCTTCTCATCATATTAAAGGGGCGCGGCTCTGTATGAGGCTCGTACTGCAGAGCAAGCGAAGAACCAAGCAACTCCAGAGCGCGCTAGCTGATCTACGACCAAAGAAGCAACGGCTGAGCTAGCTGATCTACGACCACTCTCTCCCGGTGGTCGAGCTGATCGTAGACCACCGTTGTGCGTTAGCATGCTTTGACGCGGGAGCGCGCAACTAGGTTGCGCGCGCCTTACTCAAATAGGGGCGGAAGGACTTTCTTCTTGGTTTAGAGTTGGGCTAAGTAGCGCCTTTACGTCTAAGGGTGCTTGTTTCCACTCATTGAAGATTCTATCTACAAAAGAAGGTCAACGGGGGATACTAAAGTAGCTCTCACTGACACCATCTACGAGAAGGTGAGGTCGTCTTTCTTTCTAGCCGCCATACGGTTCGACCGAGAGGAGCAGTTATCTATGTAATTACGGTGGCCGTTGTTCCGGTCGAGCACTCTCTTTTCTTTGTCCAATTCCGTCTTACCAACCCGCGAAGGGTTGTGCTGCTGAACCAGGTACGAAGAATGAATCTATATCTGTGCACGGAAGTTGCTGGCCGGCGGCCGCTCAACTGTTCGAGCGCAATGCAGTGGTTGGTTCCGATTCGACAAGGGTAGAATGCCTGGTCGAAGGTCCAGTACAGTAGGTAGCAGGCGTGTTCGTTTTGGCTCCCGAGCGAGAACGAGAAATAGGCGATGCACCATCCTTGCTGCTACGTACGTTGACCTTGACTTGACAGATTCATCCAATTGAACCCACACTCAAAGGAGGACCACAAGCTCGGGGCTCGACGAAACAGAAAGTATCAGCATGTTGAAAGAATCAACTCCAGGAGCGAAAGCCAGAACAACAAAGACAAGCTACTTTCTTTATAGAAGGCGAAGAAGAAAGTCCTTCCGCCCCAGCAAGAAAAGCTGATCTACGACCACCCTATATAACGGGGCGTTAGCGCAACGGTGGTCTACGATCAGCTCGACCACAGGCTGGTTGTAAATCAGGCTGATTGTAAATCAGCTCGACCGACCGCCACTAGAAGGAGGCATTGCATTCTGTTAGCTACTTATAGCATACCTATAGAGAACATCTATCTAGGCAACCCTCTTCTCTATCCTACCTCGCCTGCCATGCAGAGCGGGAGCATTTCATATTCTTCCGAATTCAAAGTATAAATGAATATCGAAGACTCATAGTCTTCGCCTTATTCTTGTCCATCCATTCATCGTGCGTGGCCAATTCAGTTCCTTCCATGACTTCTCTTCCATTCTGAAACCTGGCCAAGAATGTCTGGCTATTCTAGAGGTAGCTAACACGTAATGGACCCCCCTCTCCAACTAGCAGTTCGTTGATTGGTAATATCATTGATACAACAAATTGTACATTCTTTCTTTGGCAGGTATTGACTGGAGAACTGGACCGGCTAGCCAGGCTGCCCGGAGGCCACCTGCTGTTGTGGACGAAGAAGTGCGTGCTTCTATAGCATTAGATAGTGGTTTTTGTTCTGGGGTGGACCTCTCTTATCTAACCGAGCGATAGGGCTCCGTAAAGTTGATCATTACGAATGTTACGATTCATTCGATTGGGAGGTTCAATGCGTTTCGAAACCCTCCTCCCTGATCTACGACCACCCTGCTCCTGCATCGGGAGTTAGGAGTCTCAGTCCGTCCCTGTATTACTCGAAAGGAAGTCTTATTGGACCCCTTCGGGAATTCATTCTTCTTGGCGGCTACCCGCAGTCGTTTGGGACCGGGGATTCTACTGAAGAAAGGGAAAGAATAACGATTTTGATGAGCTATTCATCCCTTCGGCCACCACATTGTTTTGACCAAACCAGATCTAGGTCTTCTTTTCTGGATCGCCCCCGCGGGGAAGCCCATTCAGTTCTGATAGCAACCGTCCCTGTCCCGTTCATAACAAAAGACCACTAAACCACACATCTTTGCAACGCATCCTAAACACCCATTACTCCATCCTATATATATAAATAAAGAAATATGGGATCGCAAAAAACTATAATGAATGAATTCAGTATACTACTCATGTAGTATACTTCTCTCAGCCGCCGGCCGGCGAAGGAAGAATATAGGGCTTTTCATTTCGTTTATAATAAATAATATGTGATTGAATCTCGGAAGCATAAAACTCCTTCCTTGTTTGTGGTGCCCCCTTTTTTCCAAGAAAAGTGTCAAAGATTTAGAGGGAGCCCGTAGGGCTCGAAACTCTGATTCCCACTCATAGAGCCGCTCCCCTATCATTGTGTGCGGTTCTCCGGGCAGCGCCCCCCCCTACTCGTGTGTGTGGGGCCCAGGCTCCTACTCGCATTCGTTCGTGCGGGGAAGCGCTTGTTTGTGCTTGCCTGCCTCCCATCCATAATCGGTAGGACACCACCCGGTTGTTGAGCTTCGGACCGCAAAGCGTTTTTCCAGAACAGAAGGACTGGTAGATCTATCGAAAGCACAAGCGGTCGGGAACGATCGAAGAAAGGAAAGATCACTAATGAAAGGGTAAGTTTCATTCAGGGCCTGACAAACCAACCCTTCCGATCCCGATCTGAGCCATCTACGTTCTCTTCATCAGAAACCGGGCCTGTCAATGGGCACACATACCTTCTCTTCCGACCGAAGACTAAGCTTCACCATGGAGCTTCAGCCCAGGCCAAGCAAAGCTGCACGGCACTTAGACGGCTGCTCCCCGGGCCGGGTAGGTCCAGAACCAGAACAGAAAATGGGAGTAAGTTCTATGAATGACAAAGAGGCGCATAATGAGGCTAAGCCTTGAAGCCTAGTTCAATGTGGGGCTTGCGGGTTAGTTTTTTACTATATATATAGGAAAGGGAAAGATTAAGATCTTGTTGTGGCATTCTAACGATCATAATCCTTCTCATGGTGCTATTCACATTCATTCATCAGCCCGCCCCTTCTGTGGCTTTGACAGAATCACTTGAACAGAGCAGAGCTAAGCTTTCGCCAATAGAGCTATACCAGTCAGTGATAGAGAAAGGTTTTCAAAACCGGCTGGGCTATCAATAAGCAGCATTCTTATCAAACATCGGCCCCAACTTGTTATTGTCGTTTATAGTAGTGAATTACACCCTTTCTCATAAAGACCACTTACTTTCTGGAAAGCCAGCTCCTTATTCATTTTCTACTACACAAATGCTTTCCCGTTACCTGCTTACCCGGCTTCTATGTACATAGCCTTTCTTTCCTTTGAAGAAAACATCCGGTCTAACTATAAAGCTTCTTGTCACAAAAGCCTATTTCCTGCTCATTAATGACCACGCCTTCTGTTCAATGGCTTCCCTCTTTACTAAGTGGCTTCTATGCATAGCCTTTCTGTTAAGGATCTCAACTGATCGTAGACCACCCTGCGGTCGAGCTGATCGTAGACCACTCTCGCTTTTGGAGACTCCTTCTTTCTCATGCCAGAACAAGCCCATTCATTACCTGCGCCTTCAACCAACGGCTTTTACCCCTCGCCCTCCCTTTACGTCAATAGGGGGCTTCTATGGCATGCATATCCTATTTTTCATGAAGCAACTCGAGGGCAGCGCGTATGATCTTTCATCTGGGCGGGATTCTCATAGAAACAGAAGCTTCGATCCCTAGGCTAGGAGACGCTTATGCGATCTTATCACAGTGGTGCATCTAAGAAGGGATACCCTCAAATAAGCTTTTGATGGCTTATGGCTCCTTGAGATGCTGGCTCCGATCACAGAAGCTTATGATCGAACCCTTTTCTATAGAAAGAAAGTGAGTGAGCCCAGCCCCTGGCAATATGTTGGAAGGGATATTACGCCACCCTATGGAAGAAAGCATCAGCACGCACGAAAGCAGAAGGAATCCAGACGCCGGCCGGAAAGATTCTCAGTGGCAGAATCCGTGCGTGGGAACAGATGGGGAAGGCCGAAAGCGGATCAGGAAGCCCCCGCCCGCTATGCTCTTTATCAACAACGCATTCATTCATTGAATAATCCGGCGGAGGCGGCGTATTGAAAGAGCTCCAGCCAGATCGCTACACAAGCCACCGCTCTACACCGAAACAGAGAGGAGCTGCTTATTCTACTTCTACAATTGACTACTAAAGGTTCATTAAGAATCATAACGCTACGCAGAGCTTTCAACATTCGCTATGCTACGCGCTACGCGGTGATCTACGACCACCCTGCATTCCATACACACGGAGAAGTCCATTTTCTCTTAAAACGAAAGAAACACTCTTTCTAAAAAATCCACTACCCGGCTGCTCGCCCTACTTCAATGAAGTGCCAAAGGCTTGCGTACTTAAGTAGGCGACCAGTCTGGATAAAACAAGATGAATCCGAGGAAGAGGAACTCATTGGGACTCGTATAGGTCCTTTTCTTGTAGGGGATCCTATTTGGGTAGGGAGGCTCCCTCCGTCAGGCCTTACTTGAATTTATATCGAGAGTGGGGCTTGGGTTTATTGCCTGCAATGAAAGGATAGTTGTTGTGACTAATCGCTTCTAGGAGGCATTCTATTCTGGCGGGGGAAGCAAAGCCCTTCTGGCGAAGCTTATAGAATGCCGAATGCGCCACCACCTAACTAACCAGTGGGTGGCTTAAGCTACCCCGCGGACTATCCAATGCCGGCTTCCTTCGGAGGGGGGCTGTTCGCCTTTCAACAAACTCAGGCTTACTTTTTTTTATAGACATTGCGCTCTGGCCGGCCTTTTGCTTTTAGGTAAGCATGCGAATAATCGCGGACAAACAAATTCCTTATAGCAAAGAACGGGGCAAGGAGGGCGGAGCAAGGCGCTGTTAAGCGATAGATGGAGCTAAACCTTAGAAAAAGCATATAATATAAAGGTAGCGCGTCTATACGCTTTCAGCATATAGAGGCTTAGCTTTTCAAAGTAACCACGAAGGTTCATCTTGTGTCCCTAACTCACTATTCCAATGAGGAAGAGGATCGACTGCCATGAAGTCGGACAAGTGATTACGAGATTCCAAACCTGGGTCTCCAGTTTAGAAATCCTGGTACCATGACATGATTGCTTTCAACAATCGTTTCTTTTTATCTGAAGTGAGCTCAGTCAGTCTACTCTTAGGGATTTGAGTCAAATGGTGACTCCAACCTTCTTTGCCGGCTTCTTCATGAATGATCCCGGCTTTCCATAGGCATTTCAGATTGCAAGCTGTTAGTGCAACTTCCAGAAACAGACTGATCGTTGTCAAGACAAAAACGGGTAGTCTCTTGTGGATAGGACTATAGCCATGTCTTTTGGCCGTCAAATCCTGACTCTGTCATAGTCAGTTCAAGGGCTTGGCCTCTAGAACAGAGCTTTCACAACAGGGTTTTCACAACAGGGCTTGACAGCGCCTCCGTCAGCTTTTATAGAATGCAAATGTTCTGGAACGATATTGACTCGTTCATCGCTCGCGAAAATCTTTCTTGATGGGTCGACACAGGGTTGTGTATTAACGGCATTGGGCTTTTCTTCGACGGCGCTCTGTCGATCAGGAACTTCATGAGATCTCTGAGTGGTATGAAACCATTCAGCCTCTTAAACAGTCTTGGTGTCATCGAAAGATGTTCCGTATGGCACTTTAGTTGTCTCAAGATGACATCTTTGAATATGATCTTGTGCTTTGTCTCTAAATAGAGACAAAGAATTTTGAGATTCTTTAGAGGCCTTAGGCTGTCCGTTTTTCTCAGTCAACAGTGTTCTACTCGGCTCCTCCGTCGTCTCAGAGAGACATCTGATACCGAGACCCGGCGCTTTAGCTCTAATGGAGGCACAGGATCATTCAGAGGCTCCTTTCCTTCGATGATAGTTTATCCGGAGTCAGAATCACTTCAAAGGGTCTCCAACTCACAAGGCATCTGGTCTTAACAGAGCCTGATAGACACCTTTTCTTGGCTAATGGCAGCCCTTGACGATTCGTCTTCTTGAGAATGAAAGTTCTCTTCTGGAACCGAAATGCTTTTGCTCAGAGGATCCTCCGAACTCTCAGTCGGAGCACCGGACGATAGGGCTTCTATGTTGGTGCTTTTCACATCCGATCTATCTGGCTTCGCCTTTCTTTAGTGTACGAGATGACGAAGGTGTCACCGTCTTCAAGTTCTGGCAGGCCATTCTCTCGAAGAGTGGGTTTTTGTCCCGGCGCGTCTTCTTCGTTTATACCGCCGTCTAGGATTCGGATGTCTAGATTCGCCGCAGACAAATTGTTGAGAGGGAATGGGGCAGCAGCTGTGACCCTGATTTCCATCTTTTGCCTGCTATAAAGCACAAAATCTTCGAAAGAGACCTTCAAGTATGCATTTTAATCTACGAGAGGTTCCTTCTGACAATCAGCATCGAGCATAGTGCATTCTCTTCCTTGGCTGTCCTTCTTTATGGAACCCTTGTTGAAATCTGGGACTTCAGTCATTTCTTCTGAAGAAGCACGGCTCTGATTTTGGCTGGAGGCATTGTTGATATGATGAGTAGGAGGGGTATCTGCCTCTTTGCTTTCTTCTGATTGGCCATAGACGTAGTCTAACAGCGAGGTTTGATCCTCAGTTAGACGCCTTAATTGCAGCCATTCGTCTCTCATCTGGATTCTTTCTTGCTCAGAGAACTCAGCAAGCCATTGAGTTCTTCTAGGGTCAGCGAGGGCCTTTATATGCTTCACCTTTTCTCGCTGACGCGTATAAAGAAGTCAAGGTCAACCTTGATCGCTTTAGCGTATCAACACTAAAGGGGTGGGCCAAACAGAATGGACTGACTGCACAGTGGCAGAAGGAGTGATGGGTAAGGCGGCCCTCCAGGGAAGCGAAGGGAAGCGGATTTCAACGATAGGGGCCGGGCCTTCCTCAACGACTCAGGTATTGGTCCGTCATTCAACCGGCGGTAAGGCAGTGGTATGGGTATACTCATTGGTCTTGTCTTGGTCTCGGGCTTTCAGCAGGGGCGGGTCTTTCCCTTTAGTAGCTAAAGCATATAAAGGGAAGCATAGGCGGAGGTACCACCACCGGTAGCGTAGCTAAGGTAGTACCATAGGTGAAGGCGGGATGGAAGCTGAGAATGCAATCCGATGCCCCTGGTTACACTACTGATCCAACAAAGTGATTCAATCAGTCAATCTCGAGCTTTTCAGTCTCGCCTATCCGTGTTTGAGGAAGCGGTGGACTATAGGGAGAAAGAAGTTGTTATGCCGATTGGAGGACGAGATCGAGGACCACGGATCGATACACCCATCTGAAAGCGGGGAATCGAATCTTCCTTGTTAACGCGGAGTCTTTCAATCGGGTGGCGGAAGGGAGCACCCTATGAAAATGTGAAAGGGAGTGCACTGATAGAGTGGATTCGGAGTGCGTAGCGTGAAAAGGAGTGCAAAGTCCGTTTCGTGCTTCGCTTCAAGGGAGTGCATTCAAGTCCGTGCATTAGTAATTAGTAGTAGTAGAAGCAGGGTTCGGTTCCGTAACTGAAACTAAAACCTTAGATTCTTGGTAAGGAGGTTTTGGCATGCTTAAACGTCTTTTTAGAATTTATTTGAATAGGAAAAGAAAAAAAGCTCATAGAGGCCAGTTTCTGACCGATCGATTTGACGATTGTAGATCGGATGATTTTGACTCAAGCGAAAGCGAAAGGTGAAAAGCTAAGAAAAGAACAGTTCAAGCGAAAGGGGCTTTCTCAGGGACAAGCTCAAGCCAAGCTCACGGTTCCTTTCCCAGGTTCAGTTTACCGAGTTGTCCGAGCTCGAGTCATTAGAAATGAAGCGAAGGCTTAGTAGACAAAATCGGTCTGAGCTGCTTTAGATAGCATAAACAACGAGGACAGGGCCCACAATATACGGGGTGGAATCGGCCGTTGCCAAAGGTGCGAAGCATTTAACGGGGTGCGGCGAAGCCCAATTCTCAAGTCAATTCTTAGACGATCGGGAAGGCAAGCCAGTTGATGGGGATAAAGTCAAGTCAACGGTTCAAGTTCAAGGTACGCTTCGCTTAACGAGAAAGATTCTTTTCTTGGTAAGCAAGCTGAGGTCTTTCTCTTCTCGTCAAGAAGAGAAGACCGAAGCGTGATTCGGAGTGCTGCGCACCTTTAGCAACGGGCGAAGCCTACCGAAATGAAAGGGAAATATATTGATTGTATCAGGGGAATTTCACTTTCTTCCGTAAGGCAAGGTGCTGTAAGCACGAAGTTCAGCGGAAAAAGCCGTGTTTCGGGCGCGTCCACGTGGTCATCTTGGAAGATTCCCACTCTCTTGCTGGCAAGGCAGGTCGGTCCCGGGCGAAAACTATGACTCGTTCTGGAGTACAGAACAGGTTGAAGCAACGTGTAGAATTCGACCGAAATCTCCGGCTAGCGTCACCTTGACCCGAAATCTCTCCAAACAGACCCCGATATGCACCGGGACAGAGCCAGCGTGGGTACTAAGGTCGGACCCACAGATAGACAACTAAACCATGACTTCCACCGTTGAAATGCCGGTGAGATTGGATAGCCGTCGCCCCAATAGAATGATCCGGGCTGCGGGCCACGAACAATGTTTCGACCTAGCAAGAAAAGCCTTACCCAGGGTGGTCGTAGATCAGCGGCTTTCGCGCGCCTTACTCAAATAGGGGCTCAGCCGTTGCTTCTTTGGTCGTAGATCAGCTAGCGCTTAATCCGTTGCTTGGTGGGACTCGGAAGATAAAAAAACTCGCTGAAAGCAGTTCTTCAACCCACATATGTTCTGTTAAACCCGAACCTATCCGCATGGACTTGATCATCTCATGATCTTCACTGCAAACTTGATCTTGATATACTCTATTCCTCTGTCCAATCTGATGGTCTTTTCAGGTATAGGCAATTCTGCACCAGAGCTTGTTGAGCCTCATCCCTAGTTCTCATAGGCATATCTAAGGCATGATGTAATATCACTTTAATCAACATTTGGCTTAACCAAGCCTTTTCCAGAATAGCCCTTCTCAACGAATACACCATTCTTGGTCAGAATCCATTTTTCAGACTCGAAGACCATCAACAAGCCGTGCTTGGACAAGAGAGATCTGGAAACCAGGTTCTTGTGGATGTATGGCATGTGAAGAACATTCTAAAGTGTAATCACCTTCCCGGAGGTGAACTTCAGCTTGACGGTTCCCTTTCCAACCACTTTTGAAGTCGAAAAGTTGCCCATAAAGAAATTCATGCCAACCCCCACTAATTCGAAGGTCTGAAAGGCATTTCTGTTACTGGTGATGTGACTCATCACACTCGAATCAGTTCACCACTCTACCTCGTTCTCGACAACGAAGGCTTCTAAAATCATGGCAACCATCATGTCACTGGACTCTTGGTCTTCCTTCTCATTCATTCGTGCGATGACGACAGTCCATCGCAATCATAGAACTCGTTGTTCTAAACACTGCCATTAGACTTTCTTTGAATTTCTCAGCTTGAAATTCGCTTCGCTCCTTATGAAAGGATTTCTTTTTCTGTTATCCGGGCCTTGATCGTGCTTTCCTTCATTTACCATACGATCTGTTATATAAAAAGGCAAATGTTCCTTTCCATTATGAATAGCAATTGTATGGCCGATCATTCTTGGTAATATGGTAGATGCCCGGGACCAAGTTACTATTCTTTCTTTTTCCGCTCGCTCATAGTTTGAAATGGAATCATCCCCACCTTCCGAAGATTTCATAGTAGAGCCCGCCTGGTGATGGCCCGCGTACATCTCCCTTCTCCAGATATCCACCAATGACAAGGTAGCTAGGCCCTCCTTGTTCCCCAGCATCAGCAGAAGATGAATCGACAGAATCATCACCATTTGTAGCAGCATTCGATAGAGCAGATACGGATTCACCTTCTTTCAACCACTATATCCCGGTGTTGGCTTAGGCAGATCCTTCCAACTCATCTATCTCGGCCCTATGGAGTAAGGGGGACCTGATCATAGGAGTCAATAGTAGGAACGGATGAAACGATTTCCTCTTCCGTGAAGATCTATTCTTTCCATTTATGAACTGACAGGGGCTGGTGTTTTTTTTCCCTGAATAACTTGAACTCCCTCCGGATGTACTCATGTAAACCCCCGAGATCTTTCATTAGGGTTTGATGCTCCTCAATGGAGATCCCCAGAATAATAGCTTGCTTGTGGAACCCAATGGTGTATTATTGTTTTTCTTGGCCCTTTCCCTGGCGCACTGTCATCGAATCCACTAGTCCTCCTCATTACCAATGTCCTATCGGAGCCTTGCGAATTAGAGTTTTCAACTTCTTCCGTGACAACCCAGAAATGTCATGGTTCCTCATATATGCATTCCATCAAGTTAGTGCATAATTTGACGATGTTTTCGTTCTGTCTTCTTTCCGACGGATCAGCCCTATTAGAGAAGGGCTTCCGATTCCGTATGACAACAGAACGAGCATTCGCTGGACGGCCAAACATTGAATGAAATGTTGGCATGGGGTTTCGGCAATTTCAATTCCATTTTCAGTCTTTTTCAATTGAAATTGATCTTGTATACGCCGGTTGAAGCACACGTTGGAGCATCCGAACAAAGCAGCAGAGGCTGCTGTGGAAGAGACAGCAGCAAAAGCACTAGTCTCCGTTGATCACCTACCAGCAGGGGAAGCTGCATAGGTGGCAGGAACTAACTAGGGTTTAGGTACCAATTCGAAGAGCATTCGTTTACCGGGGTCGAGAGCAGCCAGCCCTAGAGGTACCACACTAACAGCGGCATCCCGACCTGATACGGATCCCTACGCAGTAGACCCATCATTTCGAAAGCCATCACTGGCATAGGCATAGGCACAGGTGGAGACACAAGCAAAGGCAAATCCCGTTAGAACTTCATAATCCCGGAATCCCTTCCTATTTGAGAGACAATAGTTAACATTTAGCCATAATCCATTGAAATAGCACCAGCGGCAAAGGCACAGGTTCTTTCGGCGGCAGGAAAGGGAGCCCGCACGGGCTTCGTTGACCCGGATTGGAGCAAACACGCAATACACACGGAGGCAGCGTCTGCCCATTGATAGATAGCTTTTCCCCTGAGAGGGACCGATTCGCGATGTTAGATAGAAGTTTTTTGACTGAATGATAGAAAGCCCCCATTTGATCCCTCTAGTACCGATTGGAGACGCACTTATATAGGCCGAAAGGATGTGTTCGCTTATATACTAGTCGAGTCGACAGCTATACCGAGCGAGAAGCCTAAGAGAGAGTGTAGGGGGTGCTGGTCGACACCTAACTAGTTCATGCCTGCCGACAAGGCTTATTCGAAAGAGAGATTTCCTGTAGTATTTAAAAGGAATGTGATTTGTAATGAAAGTCGTGAGTGAGTCATTTATTGTCGCCACCAGAAGATAACCGTCAATAGGCACGAGAAAGAGGTTGATGCTTGTGGGTTTGTATTTGTTTGATTTTGTTTGATTCCTTTCCACGTGTATGAGTTTTTTATGTAACAGATTCTGCTCAGATGAGGGGGGACAGCTGTCATATGGATTGATCGCCCCGCACTTCCACTTAGTCATTAACCAGTGTTTTATTGACACGTGGTGACTTGTGATTGATGGCTAAGGTTGTTGGTGGGTCGCTGATCGCCTATAAATAGGACCTGTGACCTCATTTTCAGACAGAATCACGAAGTAGGAGTGCGATAAAGTGTGAAAGAGATATGATTTTGATATTCCAGCAATAAAGGATATCCACACTACTATATTATAAAAGGATGGCAAGCTCGTACTCCTTTCTTCAAGCGCTCCCTCGTAGCTGCGTCAGCTGTTACTGAGAAGCGTGCCAGAGAAAAGACACTTACTACGTAGTTTTTCCGCTGGGGCTTTCAAGCCGTAGTTTGCAGGGTTGGGGGTCGAAAATAGTTTCAACAGTGATAGGGGTTGAAGATGGAGAAAAAGATGTCTAATTCGAGTAAACGCTAGAATAAAGAAGTTGAATTTCTTAACAACTTCCCTTCCGGGAATCTACGTGACGTTCATTGGGGCGGCCCCGATGTCTGCTCCTCGGCCGTTGGTCGAGTAGCGCTCCTCTTCTTCCGATGGAAGGGACGGATCCACGGAAAACAGAAACAAAAGGGGAAGAATGAGTTCATATCCAAGGAATGGGGGAAGGTATAGGGGGTTTGAGGAGGCATTTTCCCACTTCCTAAAGTAGTTTTTACTAAAAACATAGATTTGGGCCACCCGTTAGTTGGTGCAAAGGAGATCGCTGGCTCCCGAGCTGAACATTCCTTTTGCTGGTTCCTATGCCCCACCCCCCGCCTGCCCGGCACCTAACTGATCCGATGCGCAACATTAGGCGATTTTATGGGGCCGAAAGCAGCAGCATTCATTCCACCTCAATAATAAGAATTTTTTCAACAGGGCGTAAGGATATTTCCAATGGGCATACTGGAATAGTTGGATGGTGAGTTGAAGTAACGTTATAAATTGGATTCCTAGCCGGGTCATTCCATGAACCTGTCCCATACTATTCCGCTCGTGCCGGACCGATACAATTGTGATTGTCCATAAAAGCTATCCAGAAGAGTACGCGCGCTGTAGTTTTTCAGCTGGCTGCTCTGCTAGTTGTAGCGCGCTAGCGCGCGGAGACTCTATCATGATCTTACGAATCTAAAGATCTCAAAATTGAAGAACGAGCTCTTCTCTAACGACCCTATCTCTAAAGGGGCTTACGCACTGAACTCGCTAGGGTCCCGTTCATGTTAATGTAAATCCATAACATAAGTAGTCTCTCTTTTGTTATTCTACCTTCAGAGCAACCTACCCTATCTTCTCTCTCTTCACTTGAGTGAGTCACGGGGGACCACCCCAATGGATAGCATATCAAGCCCTGTTTGATGAGGTGGGTCATACCTCCATTCATCTTCGGGTTGGTTCAGCTACATTTGCATGTGCCTCCCTAGGCTTATTTAGCTATCTGGATATCTATATCTTTTGCTCGGCTTTGGCCTCGCTCCCGAGAAGAGGTAGATAGGCCGAAAACCCCTTTGATCTATAGAATCGAATAGATCGTCAATTCTGGCGCCCTTCCAACACAGAATAGAATCGCCGCGAGCTCTCCTTCATAACATCATCTTAGGGTGGTCTCGCTCCCATTTCCTTCCTTCCGTAGTTGCGGTCTCGTTGTACCCAGGATCCCGCAACTTCGACTTATTCCACCAGGAGGGGTTCGAACCCGCGACTTCTGGCGTGACGGACCAGGACTCTAACCAACTTAGCGATTTCCCGCCGAAACGCTCTATCAATGACAGCTAATACTAAAAAAAAAAAGGAAACCTTGAATTGACTTTTGAAGCAACTGTTAAAGACTGAAAGACCGCTTTCTTACTATAAGGTAACAGCACTGACGGTCACTTAGCCAACCTTTTAGATTGAATACAGTCACTAAGCTAGTCACTTCACCTCTCTTTCTTACCCGCCCCTTTACGTCTAAGGCAACCTTTCTTTCTCGCTCGGCCTAATAGAGTAGAGTTGCGCTTTCTTAGTACATTGCCTTTCATTACCAACCTGTCGTCTTACAGCACGAAGTTACCTGATGTTCGCCTTCTGACGGAGAGATGTTAGCCTTTCGCTATTAGTAAGCACTCACTGACTTTCTTTACGTTGAGTTCACCCGGCGGGTTCGCCTAGATGCCTAGTGGAGAACGAGCTGGTGGGAAAGAGCTGGAGATCATGAAAAGCATTTCCACACAAGGAGGCAGGCGGCTGGGAAGCTTCGCTTCTAGAAGGCCGACGTCTACTTAAGTTCAGATTAAGGATAGGTTGATTCTTATTCTTGCTGCCCGCTCGATTTCGAGATGTTCCCGAGAAGAAAGAGCTCGCGAGAAAGCTCGTCAGTGGAAATGGTAAAAAGTCTCGATTCCGAGGAAGAAGGATCTGTTCCCATGTAGTCGGGGCCGGCCACACCGGGGAATCTCACTAATTGGAAGGAAAAGGAGGGCTTCGATCCATTGTGATTCGGTTCCTTGGTGTGGAGAGATCTCTGCCATAAAACAGAGAGCTCGTAGGCCTTATTCTGCAGATCAAAGAGCGACGTAATTCCCCATTCATACGAAGTAGTATAGTATAGTATAGAACAGAGGCATTCTGGGCCGACTACTACGACTACATGCGCATCTAGTGCAGTGGCTTGGAAGCAAGCTACCTTGACCATCTTCCGAAGTGAAAAAGAATCTAAAGATAAAACGCTGTAGGAGCGGACTGCTCTACATTCAGCCACGCCACAGTGACCCCCGAAGCGCTACGGACGGGACGAAATCCGGCAGCCAATTGCTGGCTCTGAATAACCAGCCCAGCAATAAGCTCAATTCTTCCATAACATAACGGGGCGGGGTTGCGCGCGAGCCGAGTGACGTAGGTGCACAAGAGTACTTCGCGCCACAACCATCTCTTTTTTATAGGTTCTACGGACCGATGCCTGCTGCTTCATCTGGGAGAAAAGAATCATAGATATGCCGGTCATTAGAAGGAAGAACCGCCATAAAAAGATTCCTCGTGTATCATCTGTAGCAAAACTATGAACGGGAGCTAGCAATCCGGACCGTATTGAAGAGGTTCCTGAGACACAGCATGGAAGAGTCACAATATTAAGAAGCGAGGTCCAAGAATTCAGAAGGGGTAGAATTACTGAATGAATACGAGCTGTGGCTAATACCCGAGGCATAAAAGAAGCATTTTCTACGGGATCCCGAAACCACCAGCCACCCCGACCTAATTCATGATGAGCCCACCAACTTCCTGGCGAGATGCCTACGGTTAAAAACCACCGACATGTCAAGATCCAAATTCGAATTGGTTCCTGGTCCTGGTCAGAGACCACTGTGTTCGCGCCGGCGGTCCAACAAAGAGGCGAAGTAGTGGTATCTTTCTTTCCATTACGAACGACACGCTTCGCCTGCTCCCTCCCCGTGTCCATTAGCGCTCCTGTCCAGAGCGAAGAGAAGGCGAAAAAGCGCCGCCGAAGCAGCATGAGCAGGCTTCTATTGCTACGCAACAATAGAGCAGGATAGCATTTTGCGCCCACATGTTTGAATTTGAGGGTAAAGAGCTCGCTTGTTATACGGGATCCGACGCATCCAGCAGAGCGAAGCAGCGTTCCATTCTTTTCGGCGGCATCCTTCCGCATTGGCGGCGAGTGGAGTGCCACAATCCCATTCATCATTTTTGATCTACATAAGCCAAAGCCCATAGCACTGGCGACGTCTCCGGCATAAATGCGAGGAGGATGTATAGCTGATATAGGATCTTGTGGAACAGGATTTGATTCTGCAAACGGTTCGGTACGAACGAAGAAATTTCGAACAAAAGGATCGGAACTCGCTGATAGGAAAGGAGAGAAAAACAAAGCAATGCCAAGAGCTCCGTCAATCCGCTGTTCATCGATAGACGAAGCTCTCTCTTTTTCATCTCGTGCCAGATGCAACAAAAGATGAGTCCTTTTTCCTTCTCGCGAACCACGGGAGCGCCTAGCGCCCAGAGGAGCAAAGCTCATTTTCCTTCCAGGGTAAAGCGGCGCATAAAAAAGGGCTGGCCCGTCAAAAGTCCGGTTCCTTCGCGAACGAAGTTCAGAATCAACAAGGGTTCGTAGAACGAAGGGAGTGTACAACTGGGGCGCAGCCCCACTTTTTTGTTCGTAACGAGGGAGAGATAGAATGGAGTTCTTCACGAAGTTCGAGACAAAGGAACAAAAAAGAGTTTCTCTATGGCCTCCTCGTTTTGAGACATTATGGCTTTGGGGTCGACCCCGGTAACGAAGAAGGAATCCATAAAAACTTGGGATCCGACACCATGATAAAATACTACCCTCATGATTAGACCATGTCCCTGAGATTTGATAAAAGAAAGGTGCATTAGCGGTTAATACGTTGTAATTGGATAAGTTATTAGGAATATGACGGAACGAAAGACCAAGGAAAGGAAGAAGAATGCACCAAAATGCAGGTGCTGCACCAAACGCTAGTGGTTGTTTCTTGTTGTAAGTGAATGCAACGAAAAGACCCGGAAATAACGAATAATGAGACAATTCATTTATTGACATTTCGTGCTCATTTAAAAATTTCTGCTTTGTTATTCCCATCATCCGGTAACCACAGGATGATCCACAAGAAAGGTGGCAGGATTCGAACCTATGGCCGGCCCGCCCCTGCCCTGCTGGGTTGGGTGGCCGGTTTAGCACCCCTCGTCGCCTCTGTACCCGAAACAGATGCGCTGCGCTACCCAGCGCGTAACCTTGTCTCCCCTACCCTAGCTGAAAAACTACAGCGCGCGCGTTAGCGCAACGGTGCTCTACGATCCGCTTTACTCCGCCCAAGTGCTTGCCCCTTACTAATAAAGGGCACACGGAGGGTGGTCGTAGATCACAAAGAAAAGGCCTTACTATTACTTACTCATAGGGGGGCGCGCGTTAGCCCTTAAAAGGTTTAGAGTTGGGGCTTTCTTCGCATGCTTGAGCGCTGACGCGGCTTTTTGGCCGTATCTTGCTGGTGTTCTACCTTTGCGTAGTCTCGGTCCACAGTGGAAGGCTCCGCACCTGAGCCTCGTTAGACTCAGCGGAAGTGTAAGGTGTAAGTGAAGAGAATAGAAGAGATGAAGTCCGTCCCTTAGCCTAGTCTATATCCACAGCTGACGCAACTCCGTACCGACGCCTCACTACTACTTTAAAAATTTAAAAATGAATTAACGGCTAAGCGATTTCATAACCTGAGCTTTCCTTAACCAGCTGACCTTACTTCGTAACCGCTCCGTGGGCCTCCCTTTCTTTATAGAAAGACTAAGTGACTTCGTAACCGCTCCGTGGGCGTACTTTCTTTCGTACTTTCTCAGGTCTAACCTTCGCCACTTCAAACGGGCGCTTCGCCCCTCTTTTGTTTGTTGAATTAGAAAGAACGGGCCCAGCAATCAAACTACTGCGCTACCGCGCAAGCAAGAAAACGGATGCGCGTGCTAAGCAAGAAAACTACTGCGCCCCTAACAGAGTCAAGGCAACGGTGGTCGAGCTGATCGTAGGAAAAGAACTTGCTAAGCAAGGGATCTGTTTCCGGCTCTTTATAGGAAGCAAGCAAGAAAGGAGGAGAGCATTTCATTCTCCCTGACCTGCCTTAAACGGGGGAAACAGGACTTTCGAGAGTCAATGCCTGTTCCAGATGAATTGGATGGCTTACTACGAACAAATAGCTCTGAAATGGCTGGTGCCTAATGTTGTGGGGTGGACCAATCAGCAGGCCGGGACATATTGATTGGTCATTGCTATCTATTTTGAGGCCGTAGTTCAAGTCAGTGTTAGAGGAGAGGTCGGTAAGCCTCCTAGCCAATCCGGACATCTGTTGCTCAATAAATCATCTCAAACTAACTAAATTTGAACCTTGTTAGGCGGGAATCGGAGGATAGTCAACTAGACGCATCAGCTGCAGGAGGGGTCAAAAGTGGCCACAACCCCCTTGTCCTTTGTTTTATTGAATCGAGGCACCCATCTTCAGTCGACCAATAATGCATTTCTTGCTCGATGAAGCTCCGCCTATCGAAGAAGAAAAATTCTTTCTGGTGCAGGCCAAAAAAAAACTCGACCTGCCGGGGTGCGTGGGTGTGGTGCGTTGTGAGAAACCCTGGTGTTGCGTAAGGCTGACTCGTTGTGTTGCAGGAGGGCGCGCGGGTGCCGCACGGGCTAGCTGTCAAAACTCTTTGTCCGTTACAAAGTGGTTTCAGAGCGAGTTATCGAACCGTGAGCAGGGTTGAAAACATCTTGCAGGATGACGAAGGGAACTAGTGCCTCTACAACGGGACAACACAACAGCGCGAGAAAACCAAAAGGAGCAGATAGAGGACAAGGAGGCGCAAGCGTCGCAGCTGAGCGGCGCGGTGGCAGAAGTGGCACAGCTTGGGGAAAGAAGAGATTCATGTTCAAGCGATCACCGGACGTTGGCTACTACTGTGGAGGCCCTTGATGAGGACACACGGGGGACGGTGGAGGCCCTGCAGGCTCAGATAGGTGACCTTACCGCCAAGGTGAATGTTCTAATGCGGGCGATTGGCTCTACTCTACTACTCCGGGAGAGGGATAAGCGGAAGCAGAGGCACGGCGTCAAGAAGAAAGGGAGTATAGGCGACAACGGGGAAATCAGAGAAGAGGAAGTCAATGGCCTGGTTAGAAGAAGGCAATAAAGAAATCAAAGGAGACACAGGAAAGAAGGAGGTGGAAGACGAGATCGCAGTGGCGGAAGGTCGAGAAAGTGAACCAAACCAGTGCACGCTCTGGTCGAGCACATCCGCAGGAGCGACGACTAAATGCATCTTGTCGTATATTTTTTTTATCCACGTATATCTTCAATCTATTATAATTACTGGAAACATTTGAAAATAGGTCCGTCAGGCGCTTTGATCTGCTTCTTCCTGTGAAGTTACCGTGAATTAGAACTTTATAACACCATACGTCGGAATATGCTGTCCCGCAATGCAAGAGCTGACGCACCTTACCTTATCCGGACCAGATCATCGGTTACTAAGATGAACGGCTCAGATGAAAACAAACTGAACCGACTTACACAGCTGTCGAGGATTTGAATTCCCGCGTGAACCGAAGTCGGCTATAGCCGTACATCCAGCTGTATATAAAAAAAAATATTCGTTCATTGCCTTTCTTGCCGAATGTGAAAAATCCCAACTCTGGTTCCATTGAGCGAGAAGAGAGCGCAGAGCACATTCCACAATAATCCCCTTATTAACTTCTCAGATCCTATTTCCTTCACCGTCATTGAACTGACATTATGGCGAAGAAAACAACCACGGTAACCGAAGGGTCGAGGACCTGGTTATTCGATATATTTGTAAAGCGGGTCGCACATCTCTCTCAGTCGGAGGCTGCAAACGGAATGAATGATAGAGGTAGACACTAGAGGTTGAAAGGTAGGGCACCGGAAAGAGTATTGAATTCCCGTCCGGTTTCAAAAAAAGAATAGGAAGGGGGAAGAAGAGATTGATTCTAAAGTTCAGGATTCTAGTTCAAAGGCAGTAGGAGTCCCGGCCAGAGGAGGTCCTCCAAGACGTTCGTTCACTCCCCAACCCAGGAGGGGGATTTCAATCCACTCAAGAAGGTAGGGAGGAGTCGAGGAGCGAAGCTAATTATTATGTCTTCGAAGGTGGCTAAGGGAATGGCATACTTTTTTCTTTAATTGAGGGGGCCTGTCAGGGCCGCTGAATCTATTGAATCTCCCTTCTTCCCTGGGCAGGTGATTCACTGCTTGATTCGCCACTTCTCCTGCTTTTAGCGGTTCAATGGACAGCTGCTTGATTTGGTTCAGGAAAAACTGAATCCACTGATTCGGATAAGTCTTATGAGACGGATTCGGGGTCAAAGGCAATCGCAGATTCATCTCTATCTTGAGATTCGGCAAATGATTAGGATTCTGCGGATGAAACGGCGTTACCTTCTGGTTCTGGAGAAACTGGGTATGTTGCTTTGTGAGAAAGGACGGGAGATGCTCTTTCGTCGGCTGATACTGGTTCGGATACTTACTCTTCGGCGAGAGGCCTAATCGAAGGAGTTGTTCCAGTCGTCAATCTCGGCTTGGTAGGCTCGTCGGTACGGTGGTACGGAAAACTCGGTTCACTCGGCAGGCCTGGTACGGTTCGGTACGGTTAGATTCACAATTACATCTGTTTTTAATTCATTGTGATCCACTTCTCTTAAAGAAAAGGAAAATTTACAGCCACATCAAGAAGCTGTTCTGCTCAGCTAGCCCCACCCTAGCACACGTAAGTAACCAAGCCAACCGAACCGCCTGCGAAGATACTTTTTTGTATGCTCTCTTTTTTTCCCTAAGCGGACCAAGCAAGAAAACGGATGCGCGTTAGCGCCCATGCAAGAAAGCAACGGACAAAGCGCGCTAGCTGATCTACGACCACCCGCCCCGCCTTAGACAAAGAAGAAACTCCCTCAGCGAACAAGCAACTTCTGAGCCCCTATTTGAGTAAAGCGCGCCCCCTGTTCTTCAGTGTTGGTCAGGCCTTTTCTTTGCTAGGTTGGGTGCTCTACGATCAGCTTTACTCCGCCCAAGTGCTTGGTTGCATGGGGCAGCACGCCTTCTCTTCACACCTCTGCCTCCATTTCTGCCTCTTATGTTGTTAGGTAGGGGTGGGTAACTCACTCCCTCATATACGAATTCTCGGTCGGTTTGGCGACTCATCCCTCCCAGGCACTGAACAAAGGGCGTTTAGCCTAAAAGGTCCCTATCTACCTTTAAAAGACAACAGATCGAATTCCTCTAAAAAGCCCGCCCTCCGAATGATGGTTTCTGGTTGCAGCTAGGATGTTTAGCCATGCTTGGCTGTTAGCTTCCATTCAAGAGATAGATCAGCATTAGTTGGATTAGTTGAGGAATCCGGATACGAAAGATCAGATCAGTAAGTTCACCCGCTTTGTTTGCATTCGATGCTTCCTGCCCTCCTTCTTCTCTTTCCGAAGCCCCCCTAGTGGTCCCCGGTTCAAGTACGGGATGAGATTGGACGTTCTCGCCAACGCGTAGCTGGGCGGCCGCTAACCAACCAGCTCATTAAGAATCTATATTTGGTTGTTAGTGTAGAGCCTTAGATTGGTTCTTGTCCGTGTACTGAGCGCCTTCTCACTACAGATACACAGCTGGTACTTACAGACTCAACGTCAACCCAACCTTGAGTCCGCCGTGCCTACCTGTCTGCAGGAATGATTCGGCAAACTGTTCTCCTAAGCCCTACGAGGTATGTGGGCGTAAATATAGCTGAGGGAGATCGGGCTCATATTGGTCTACTTGAGTCAGCTATCGTTGCTACCCTCCGGGAACGTTACGGATTGGTAACGCGGTCCGGAAAGTGGAGGCCTTCTAGGTAATTATTCAAAACCTTGATTACTGATGAGGGGACCCCTGGTATTCGGGGTCGAAACAGTTAGCGTCGACCTTAGGCAAGTCGTGCTTGAGGGTCAGTGGTTTGGTTGACCACCGACACCATTTGTTGATGATTAAAATGATCCATCGGATACAAGTGGCCTCATCGCTTAACGGGCAGGCTCTTTGCCTAACATCCGAATATCCTACCGTTAACCATTCATGTGTAAGGATGGTCCGGCCATGGTTCAATCTCTCGTAAGATCCATACGCTGATTGTTCCAATGACGCCTGATGCTGTATATAAGAAGGGTCTATGTTCTTCTATACGACATTGGTGGCCCTATCCTCCCACTCGCCTAAACTGACGGTAATGTCTAACCGGGGACCACTAGGGGGGATCCCCCTATTAGGTTGTTTGCCATGCCTTTTTTCAATAGGAGCTTTAGATGCCATTGATAGTAAAGGATAGGAATCAAGATAGCTAGGAGAGAAGACTTGGGAAATAGAATAGGAAGTTTTAGCTAGGCCTGTGGTCCAAGCATGCGAAGAAAGCGAGAAAACGGAAGGGCGCGCTAGCAGCGTAGAAAACCCCTAACCATCTAGGGGCGCGCTAGCGCCCTGTAGCTTTCTACGCTTGTTCGAAAAGCCGGCACTATCAGGAAGGACCGCCAGGTGGCAACTTATGCTCTTGCTCTCATCATTTGACATCACATATTTCACACAGAAGTCCATCAAAGGGAGGGTGCTGCTTCACATTTGGCGGCACAACCTGTCCTCCTTCTATATCTCCATGTTAGACCGACTTTCCGGATGAAGAGATCTTGTTTGCTGCAGAAGAAGACGTTGATCGAGAATCAAAGGAAGAAACCTGGAAACAAAACTTTGATGGAGCAATGAATCAAAATGGCAGTGGAGTAGGAGACGAAGTCATATCGCCCGAAGATGCTCACATTCCGATCTCCGCTGAACTTCGCCTGCACTAACAACGAGGCCGAATACCCAGCGTGTATAGCTGGGTTACAAGCAGCATTGGAACTCTCGGTGAAATGCCTTGAGGTGTATGGCGATTCCCTACTCATCATCTGTCAGACTCAGGGTAAATGGAAGATAAAGGGGCCGAAGGCCTTACCACCACGCCTATAACGAGGGGCTCAAAAAGAAATTCGAGAAGATAAACTTCACTTACCTCTGACGAACTAAGAATCAGTTTGCCGATGATGCCCTGCCCTACCTTGCGATCTATTACTGCCAGCTCTCCTGCTTCTATTGCCGGGAATTCGACCGATGGGTAATCCGGATGAGGAAGAGTACTCGCTCGATCATGAACCACACTGTCTGTAATAAGCACGTACCTTTAATGGTTGGAAGGGACCAGGAGATGCCAGTTCCTAGTTGATTCCCTCTCCCATGGCAGTCGACTGTTCATTCTATCTACCACCCTCTTCTCTTCACCCGATACAAGGCAACTCATCTTTCATAAGATGAGTTGCCCCCTTTCGACTGCCCAAGAGATGACTCTCCGCCAACCGATAAGGAGATGGTATCGAAATTCATTCCATGGGCTGCTTTGCTTCTATCTGATGCAAGGAATTTCAGCGGGAGAGGAAACTTTCTCTTACAAAAAAGGGGGTAGCGGGAAAGAAATTCATGGATGAATGAGTGTTGGAATGAAAGGGAGAGGTGCATATTCAGAGAAGAAAACTAAAGGATTTGATAAAACATTAGTCAATATACTCATTATAGGAGAAAGCATATTTAGTAGATATCCCCACCCCTGCCTTCCACTTGAAGAGAGTTCTAAGGCGCCTTTACCCCCCTCAAGATCCCAATTTAACAATCACCGTATAGTGATCACAGAAAGTTCGAGAGCCTCTGCAACTCCTGTAGCCGGTCGATCATCTTGCTTTCCCTCTCCCGCTCTGAAAGCCGTCAATCGCTCTCGGAACTAAGCACCTTTCCAATGCCTAATGCCGCTCCAGCTGATGCGATAGTTCCTGCTCCGGATCGATCCTATTGATTTTGCACCTCCTTAATGCACTAGCCGATTGGAAGTCTTACTGAACGGAAGGAAGGAAAGCAAGCGAAGAAAACTACAGGGTGGTCGTAGATCAGGGCTTTCTTCGTATGCTTCTTGTTCGTAGCGCATCCGCCTTCTTGCTTGCTGCTGATCGTAGACCGCCCTAAATTTGGATCAAATAAGGTCCTTGTGAAACTGAAGCAGCAGCCTTTGAGGCCTGTTTTGACAGCGCGATAGGGGAAAACCTATCGACAACTTAGTTGGGGCGTTCCGCCTACATAAAAATTGCCATAGAGCCCGTTTCATTCATATTTCAGTGGGCGGGCACCCTATCCTGCGTACATCGACCTTGTGCCGTTTCCCCCAGCTTCAGAGCTTTGAAAGTCTCAGTAATCATCTGCTGTACAGCCTCTGGAATAAGTGTCGTTGGCTGTGTTGCAGGAGCAGTGGTGTGGACCACAGGCGGGACTTCTACTGTCGGAGGAGGATTTTGAGCGGTACGCGCTCTAAGTGCAGTTATCTCCGCATCCTTCTGAGCGAGGGCGGCCTCTAACTGAGCGAGGCGTTCCTCGAGATTCGATCCTGATGTGCCCGGGGTAGCGTCAGTGGCCATTACAGCGATGGGACCACTCCCGAGCGATCGAGGTGATGATGCAAGGGAGGCTCTTGGTGACGACGTTGGTGAAGACACCGGCGAGACCCGAGCGCTTACAGCGCCTCCTCATTGAAAAGAGACTGGTCGTCTCCATAAAGAGGGTTATCCCTTGTTGTGAGCGGTTGCGCTCCTTGTCATGCTTCGAGTGCGCATGTGATGTGTATGTAGGGAAAAAAAAAACCTCTTGTCTTTAGAATAGTGCAGTCACATACCTAACATACCTAGTCGTTGGAGTTTCGCCAGCACCACCATAAGCAAAGCGCGCATCTGGAGAACTGCTACGCCAAAAGCCAAGCGAAGGACCCACATCTCTAAAAAAACCCGACCACGTCGGGTGAAGTCTTTTGGATACTTCTTTCCGCGGTTCGATCCCCCATATTCGGATCCAGCGCGAAATCTGTACCCACAGATTCTCTGGCACGCCCGGTGGGACAAGCTTCTCCTCCCATCTCTAAGACTCATAAGAAACTTGAATCCATTCGAACTACATTTTCGTTATTGAGGAAGGTGTTTGTTTTGCTTGCAGGAAAACTTGCAATGGCAATCCTTGGAGCTTCAACCACTTTGCTCAAAGCCACTGGGTTCCGTGTCACACCCATCCAATTCGGGACCGCGCCTCCGATGTTCATGGCCACCCCGTATGTACAATTCGGGGAAGTCCTTGCTCCCCTTTATGATTCAAGGCCCGTCTCTCAGCGGCCAATCCTCTTTGCTGCTCCGGCCGCAACATCCGTGCCTACTCCGGTTCTGAAGACTACTCAGCGCCAACCGTGCACCATCAACAGCAAGAAGGCGACTCCCATCAAGCCTATCCATAAGCCTGTTCCTAAGAAATAGGGGATCCGCTCCTAATCAAAACCCATCTACACTGGATCTATTCTTGCTCAAGAAGGGTGGACCTTGGTCACTCCTCGTAGGGGTTGGAAGTCAACCACCCCTCTAAGGAGAAGCGTCAGACGGGGGGCAGTTCCGTCTAGGCCTCTAAGACAGCTGTTACCTCTTCAACTCCTCTCTGCCGAGCATTGATTCCACCTTCCAAGCTGGTTCCTCATCAACAGGCCAGAATGAAGAAGCAGGGCGGTCGTAGATCGGGGCTTCCCAACACCATCAAGAAAAACAACTCCGCGCCTGCAGTCGCTCGATACCGGGGGCAGTTTGTTCAGAATAAGAGGGATTCCGCTCGCCAATCTGGGAGTGCCCGACGACGCCACAACCCTTCATGCCCTAAGTCCACTCAATCGGGAACCAACCGGGGGCACCATGCCGTTCAAAGACCTAATATCAGCTGCCGGGGGCAGATTGAGAAGTTGCCTTCAATCCCTGAGTCGTTCACCCTCCCAACCGTCAACAGCTTTTACAAGCTGCCTCGCGTTGCTCAGAGGCAAGGAATTTGAGGCTTCGAGCCGGAACACAAGGCCTCGCTATCAGTATCAGCAAAGGGCTGGGGGCAGTTTCCCTGCCGCTCGTCGCAATCTTCGCAGAGGCTGCGATGGTGGAAAGCGAGTCCATTCTAGAAGAAAAAAAGAAGTGGTTAGAGCAGTTGAATAGGAATTAGGAATGATGTCTCTTATGCGACAGAGGAAGAAGATTTGTACGCTTTGGTAGGGAATGATGCTTTAGCTAACAGAGGCAGGTATACAGCTCCTGGAGTGATCACCTTTTATGAAGAAGACGAAAAGTAATGGCACCCGGATCACAAGCGAACCCTGTACCCTTCTGGTTAGGCGGGTTCGGACATTTATGAGAAGCCTGGTCGACAACGGGTCCTCAATAAACATTGTCCCTTTTGGAATGTTGGAAGTCATGGGGATTTCTCTCAGCAGGATAAGACAAGATGGTGGAGTGATCATATATGGCGTCGGAAATGTTACTCAGTCTGCAGTGGGATCTCTTCTTAGTTGGCTTACTTGCGGAGACCTCGACGATGTGCACGAGAAAAAGGTGTTTAAGGCTACCCCCCCTCTCACTTAAATAAAGGCCACTTGTTGCTGGGAAGC